>NC_056586.1:15579811-15677311 GCF_018340385.1 Cyprinus carpio
GAATGAGGTTGTTTGCACTTGTTGGCTGTTACTTGTTGGTATCGTAGACGTTAGTAGGGGTTGTTTTCTTCATTTAGACCCTGTTCTTTTGCCTCTGTTGTTTAGCAGGGGCCCTTGTAAGGCGTCTTTTGTAACATTGATTTGTAGGTAAGCTGCTTTATAGCTGTTGCCATACAAGATGTCTTGTGTACCTCTAGATTTGTTTGACTTCTTTGAAGAAGTTCTTGACTAAGTACTGCAGCTTTGTATTTGCTGGCGGGTTCACTGTTATTTTCTGCTTTCTGTAAAATTATTGGCCCAACAAAGAGCTTTGTCTGGATGCCTCTGAATCACAGCAACCTGTCCCCAGAGGTATTTATTTCCTTAGAAAGAAATCTTTTGTCAAGCACATGTCAGAAACCTGTGCTTCACGCTAGACTGAGAAATCAGTGTAAGGGTTTGTACTGGACTGTTGCTGTAGAAAGTTTCCTCGTGGGCTGTAATCCTCAGATGCACATGGACTTGTCAGTCACTATGTAATGAATATCACATACAAAAATTCTAATCTGATTTCTGGGAGTCAAGGTACACAAATAAGTGCTGTTGAGAAGTAAATAATCACAGGATTTGATTTTCCAGCTAGTGAGGTCAGATTTTTAAAATAATTTTTAAAGGACTTTAAGGCTCTTACAAAAAATAAATATTCACAAGCATAATTTTATATTATGCCATGTTTAAAAAAGGTATGTTTGTGAAATAATTGGTTTTTGTCTACAACCTGCCACAAGTGGACACTTTGTCTTTATATTATTTAATTAAAATACTGTATCAACATGTCTTACTTATGCACTACTTTTAAAATTTTGGAGTAAGATATATTTTTTAATAATGTTACAAAATATTTATATTTCAAATAAATGCTTTCTACTTTTCAAATAATTAAAAAAATGCATCAAGGTTTAACAAAAGAATGTGTCTTGAGCAGCAAATCAGCATATTAGAATGATTTCTGAAGGATCATGTGACACTCAAGACTTGAGTAATTGCTGCTTAAAAATGAAGCCTTACCATCATAGGAATACATTTTTAAATATGTTACAATAGGAAACAGTTATTTTAAATTATAAATATATTTCACTGTATTTTCTTATCAAATAAATGCAGTCTTGATGAGACTTATATAAAAAACACAAAAAAATCAAAAAAACCCAATAACCCCGAAAACTAATAAAAATAAAAAAAATAAAATTAATGTTAATAATGCCAAGACAAGAAGCATTGAGTTGCATTGTTATGGCAGATCCCTGAGAGACAGTCATGTGGGACCAGGCTTCCTCTTGCAAACCACAGTTGCCACAATGCAAAATCAATTTGTCTCTCAGATCGATAATGGAGGGATCTCAGCACCTTGAAGTCTGTTCCAGTTTTAGAGTGAGTTCTAAGCCTGTAGTGCCTCCATATTTCTGTCTTTCCTCTCTCCTCCTTTCTGTTTGTCTCTGTGGGGGGCATCTGAAAGGAGAACAACTCCACGTGGGCTTCTTTGAAGCTCGCTGGCTCCTCCCCAAGTTTCTTTGACGTTCAGCGGAAATGACAGTTAGAGGGAGCTGGGAATTTCACGAATGCCAATCGAGTGTCTAATTAACTCATTGCCTAAAGACACAAGCTTTCGCTCAAAGTGTGAACAGGTGCCCTAGCAGACACGTGTGTGTGTGTGTGTGTGTGTGCGCGCTCAAATGTCCTTGTGTTCATACACACGGATGAATGCCACCTGCTGATCCGTATTCAAATTCACACCACACACCTGTTGGAAGGGTTGTGGCCGATTTTGTTGGAGTTGCATCCTTTCTTACGTAACACTTAGTTCCTCCTGCCAGGCCCCAGGGCTCACAGGCACCATTTCCTCCAGACTGCCATGTTAATTAGAAAGCTCTTCCTGATTTCGCCGTCTCTTACAAGCTGTTTAGATGGCTGTTTGTGGCATTTGTTGTGGTCAAATTGTGGCAAATGAGCTGCGGTGCATATGTCAGCCACGTGCTGCCTCTGTTCTATGCCGAAGCTTTCTCGCTGTGACAAATTAGACATCGCTCGAACACAACGTACACAGACTCGGCCCTGTTAATGTGCTGAATTGGGCCTGTCTAATTGGGTTTCCAGATAATCCTCTATTATTTGAATCATCCCTGTTCCTGCAGCATGTAAATCTTATGCAGGGTTTAAATCAGCTGCCAAGTAGTATTGAAGTTTAATTGAATTACTCAAAGGAGCTTGGGGCTTTTGCTTCGAGCTGCATTTCTACACAGTTGGTACGACTCCAGAATCACTCCTCTGTATAGCCTTCTGACAGCCTCATTGAAGAAAATGTGTTTGTTTTCCATTTATTTTTCTTGTGATCAACACCAGTAATGGGTGTCTTGCTGAGGGTTAGAATGTAAGCCATTTTTACGTCCACTTGATGGAGTAGAGCAGTGTTTTTCCAAACTGAGTCTAGAGTGGAAATAAGTGGGTTGCACACTGGGATGTGTGAGATGACTGACTGAGTATTCATGCAATGTCAGAAATATGAAAAATAAAAGTTCTCAACTTGAATTAATTTGTGTGGTTGGCATATGAAATGACACAACATAGTCCAATTTATGAACAAATGACTCTGTCATATATATTCTCATTTATAGATTTGCATAAGCTGACCTACCCAATGTAATGAATAAAATGTAAAAAATAAATAAATGAATAAAATAAAATATTTTTAAAATAGTATTTGTTCATTTATTTTGTAAAATATATATATATATATTAAATATTACATTTAAATATTTCCTAAATATTAAATTAAATGAAATTAAATGAAATTAAATATACAGTAATTAAATATAATTTCATTTTTTATTCATTAATTTTTTTTTTACATTAAATTATTTTTTCCTAGATTTTACATTTAAGAGAGTATTATTATATGAAATAATAAAGTTTTAACTTTTGAAAAATAATATAACTTTTTTAAAATACTATAATTTAGTTTTAAATAATAAATATTTTTTCTCATATTTCACTCCAAAACATTTTGGTGGGTCTTGAGGCTATGCCTCACTAGATGGTTCCTTGCGTGTAAACATTCAGAAAACCCTGGAGTCAGTAGTCCTGCCCTCAGGCTTATTCTGGACCATACTGTGGACGTCCTGGAGCTGAAAAGGTCCATTCAGTGCTAGTTCTCCCAAGGGAAGCTCTTTGACCATGGGGGCCTGGGCCTCCAAACACAGGCCTGCTATTGTCCATCTGGCCTCTGATTCATTTGAACTACTTGTACTTCACAAACACAAGACCTAAAGACCTGACAATTTCGCACTAGCACAGCAGTAGGAAGAACATGCAGCCATAAACACAATGTCTTTGTTTTTCAGATCCAGGATTTGGCAATCCGCTGCATCCAGAAAAACATCAAGAAGAACCGGGGTGTGAAAGGCTGGCCGTGGTGGAAGCTCTTCACCACCGTCCGTCCTCTCATCGAGGTACAGCTTACAGAGGAACAGATCCGCGGAAAAGACGTAAGCACCCATCATCTTCCCTAACCACTTCAAATGCTCTAAATAGGCATGTCATGTACAGGTTTTGCCTTTTGACAATAGTACAGCTGAATTTAAAGCCCATCTGTGTGGCTTTTAATGCCCCTCTCGGTTTCTCCACCCCACGGGGGTCCCTCTCAAATTCAGCTGCAGCTCTCAGTCACACCTAAAGCGCCCATGTCTTTGATTACTGTCTCTGCGGCTTCGCCTCAATCCGAGTGTTTGTAGAGTTGTGTGTGTGTTTGTGTTTGTGTGTGGGGAGAGTTGGAAGGGTTGTGTGTATGCATACATTACCTATGTAGCTGGCTGGATCAAAAGCAACTCTGCTTCCCGCGGGGGAGTGCATTAGCATGTCATAGAGCGGGTGCGCTTGCGTGTGCGTGTGGGTTTCGTCCGCTGGGCCGCTTCCCGCTGAGTGCTTGTGTAGCCATGCAGTCAGGCATGCTCCTGCGAGAGACAGACGGGTGCTGACACTGCCTCCAAACAGCCTGCTTTTAAAAAACAAACACAGAGTCACTATCTCCTCTGCACAAACAGCCTTCGGAGCTGTAACCGATTGGCTGTAGCCTGCAGTTTTCTCAAGTTAGCAAAAGAAAACTTTAAGAAAGTGGGAGGAGGTTTGCGGTAGCAGACTTGCAGAGACTGAACAGGACAGACTTTCCACCTGACAGTCTGTCATTCTGTTACAGTTTCTAATTTATCTCACCTGTCTATCTCTATACTTCGCTAAATATAGTGGATGTCATAGTGTCTCAGTGTCTGAATGTCTGTGGTCATTTCTCTTCATATCAGCTGAATTTCTTGTCATCCTATCTTTCTGGCTGTCTTATTGTGTTCCTCTGATTGTCTGTCTTTAGGAGGAAATTCAGCAATTCAAGTTGAAGCTGGAAAAAGTAGAGAAGGAGAGGAATGAGTTAAGACTCAATACTGACCGACTGGAAAGCAAGGTTAGTGCTGAAATTCAATTCACTTCAAATAAAATTTAGATTGACTTCAAATTCAGTTCAGATTCAATTCAAATTCGATTTAAAGAAACTCAATTGTTTTAACAAGTTTATCACATGCCTAAATTTCAGTTAGTGAAAGTGACTTGACATGTAGCAAAGTATGGTGTCCCATACTCGGAATTTGTGCTCTGCATTTAACCAATCCAAGTGCACACACACAGTAGTGAATAGTGAACACACACACACACACACACACACACCGTAAAACACCCAATACCAATGGCAATCGAATTTCATGATTCCAGATAAGGAATTTGTGATAACAGCAAAAATGAATGGGGTTACACCAAGTAATTAATTTTATTTATGAAGTTACATATTAATATAAATATCAACAAATTAAATCAGTTACATTAAATAAATAATTCCGGTTAGCAGCAAAAATGAAAGGAGCTATACTAATTAACATAACTCTTTTTATTTAAAAAGGTACATATTAATATAAATATTAACAAATAAAACAATACCATGAAATCAGTTATTCAAGAAATATTCCTTCTGAATATTGTTGTTAATAAAATATGAACAGAGATGGGTCTTAAAGAATAAAATGACACTTTAAGTATAATACATACGTACATTTATATGTCCAATATAAGGCATCCATAATAACATTCGAATATAAAGTTATTATGATACATATACTAGTATTCCATCAAAATAATAATACAAAATCACACCACCACACACTGTCACAGACACCCAGACCTCACATCATCAGCATCTCACCACATTACAAAAAAATCCATCATCTGCGTGTGATAATACAGATGTGAAGTGCAGCATATGTGTGTGAGATGAGCTCATCCACTACTCTAAAGTTTGCAGAGAGCATGTGTGACACATCTAGTGGACGCACACTTGTGTGTTTCAGATCACAGAACTGTCATCAGAGCTTGCAGATGAGCGCAACACGGGCGAATCTGCCTCGCAACTTCTGGAGTCCGAGACCTCGGAGAGACTGAGGCTAGAGAAAGACATGAAGGATCTGCAGGTACCACACACACACTTCAGAACAGAAACAGAGTTTTGACTTAATGGTATTCTGAGGAAATCTCCTCATGCCTGAAATAGATGTTTTCTGACAATGCACAGACAGTGCAGTTCATGCAGCAGAGTGAGAGCCGTATACAGATTGTGTCGTCTCATATTAAATATCAGTGTGAAAGATGTAGTGTGTGTGAGCAAGAGACTGCAGGTGTTTGTCTCTGAATGCCTGGTGGGTGTGTGTTTATGTGTCTCTTAGACTCAAGGTTGCCTGTGTGAGCAGATGGTCTGAGTATTTCCCTGCAGAACAGAAAGCTGATGTGCTCTGCGTCTGTGTGTGTGCGTGTTTGTATGTCAGGCCAAGTTTGACACCATGAAGAAGCAGATGGAGTCTATGGAGATGGAGGTGATGGAGGCACGACTCATACGCGCATCAGAGCTCAACGGGGAAATGGATGACGATGACACAGGTGAGTTTGTGATGTCACTTCCTGGACAGAGCAAGTTTGGAATCGAATGTATAATGGGGTCTCAGTGAAGGGATTTCCCTCATGATGGCTGAGCTTTGAACAAAAATGATCAGAGCCCTCCTGAATCATTTTAGCAGAATTGAAGGGTTATCTGGGAGGATTTCCATGAGTGTGGCGGCCCATGACTCTCTGGTGAGGAGGAGAGCTTAAGGTGTGCTGAGCATTTCAGCGTGGCACCTCTAGACAAATGAGAAAATAATCTGTAGCATCAGAGCTGCTGCTCCTCATTAAGATGTTTATATGGAAATGCCTGGGGGCACTGAAAACAACAAACATCCGCGTTCTCTCTCTCTCCCTGTCTCCCTGTCTCTCTCACTCTTTTTCATTCCTTTATATTTGTGTTTCTGGAACTTTCCATGAAGAGGGAAAATTTTGTCTCTCTCTTTTTCGTTTTTGTTTTGAGAGCTGTTAGATATTTAAACTTGATCTACCTAGCATGAAAAGTAACTTTTAAACACATCAGATCATTATTTATGGGCCCACCTCAGAGATTATTACCTTGTTGACTGTATCTAACAATTGAATTCATTTATCATCAATCTATTGCTAAATATAAAGCTTATAAGTAATACTTTGTTGCGCATTTTGATTGCAGCCTTGTTCATTTTGATTTTGTGAAATTTTTTCCCCCTAATTGTATTGCCCCAATAGATAACTAGACCCTTTCTACATCATGTCAAGACAAGTAAATTTACAAATATTACAGTGCTGACTGCATTCATCAAGCTTAACCATTCAACCTCTTTACCAGTTATTATATTTTAATGAATATTTTTCTTAAATTTTAGTAAATACCACAAACCAATATTTAGCACCAAACTAGCAAGGACCTGATTAGTGATATCTTCAATTTGCAACCCTGTTACCAATTCTGGCACATTTATTTAAATAAATGAATCAGTCAGTTTGTTTACAAATAGAAAATATCAGTGATGTTAATCAGGGTTTTAAAATTTATTTATTTTCAAGTGAATTTCTTTGGGAAAAGGGTTGAACCAATTACAAATGTCATTTAAAAAAAAAAAAAAAGAAAGAAAATTGAATGTTCTGGTTCTTTTTAGTTTATGGTGTACCTTGATCCTCTTCAGTATTTCCTGAATGTTAAGGACTTCCTTTCACTATAAACTTGATAAAAAAGGGGAATAATTACTTTAGGCCATATTTTACACCCTGGAAAGTGGCCTGATTTTCTCAAGGTTTCTCATTCTCCCCTCAACATACACTCTTACTCTTACTTCTTTCTCTGTCCCTCATATTTCTTCTCCTTTTGGAGGGCAGCGTGTTCTCTGTGAAAGCCTGACCGTGATCATACTCAGTAGTGTTCTTCTTAGAATCACTGCTGTCATGAACCGAGCTCATTTTAATGCATGTGTCAGACTGGAGACTGCTTGTTCTCACCTCTGTGTCACACAGCTTATCTCTAAGGCTCAATGCTAATCCACGAACATTTGATTTATTCCACTTTCCAGCAATTACGTTCTCTAATGGTGACGTGGATTGGCTCCACTCTGCATGCCATCGCTAAATGTCTATGTTTCAGAGCACTTTATTTTCCTGCTTTGATTTATTGTGTGTATGTGCATGTTTTTCCCAGTTTGTTAGATATCTGTCAAATTCGCTGAATGGGATTTTGTGTGAGCCATAATCAAAAGGATTGTAGTGAAATTACCTTGGCAGAGGTCCATACTTTAAACCTCGGATCTCTTTAGGGAATGACCGCAGACAATCTGGCCGACAGTGTTTCATCTCGAAAATCATATTGCTGTTATGATGCCAAATAATACGATGTAACTGCTTTATGATAGATATCAGACATCTCAAATTGCACCACGAACTTCAAGTGCACTGAACCTGTTGAGTACTTGGACTATGTGCAGCAGACAAAACAGAGTGCCACCACTTCACTTTGAAGCACTGACATATTTATTTAATTAAATAACAGCCTTTTGCATTTGAGTAAACACACAAGTCCATCTTGCAATGAATTGTGTTTTCAGGAGGAGAATGGAGGCTCAAGTATGAGAGAGCCATCAGAGAGATTGAGTTTACCAAGAAGAGACTCCAGCAAGAGTTTGATGACAAACTGGAGGTGGAGCAGCAAAACAAGAGGCAGCTGGAGAGAAAGGTAAGGATGTCTTAGACACAAAAATAACACTGTTACACACTCAAACACTAACAGCTCTGGTCATTTTTCCAGCACCTACAAGTCTGTAGACTAGGAATGCATCGTATATTTATTTTTTATTTATTTATGTTTTTTTTCTTTTTTCTGGAAATCAGTATTGGCTTTAATAAAGCCTCAGACTTGACTCGTATTGTCATTGTGGTCCAACACAACAGCATATACAGTTTTAAACTTGAATGTATTCGCTGAAACTCATATATCTAGAAAGACACACACTGGATGGAAATATCCACCTGTACAGACTCCACTGAGAATCTGTGTGTTTAGCTGACAGACCTGCAGGCGGATAATGAAGAGGTGCAGCGCGTGGCGCAGCAGCTGAAGAAGAAATGCCAGAGACTGACAGCCGAGCTGCAGGATACCAAACTGCACCTGGAGGGGCAGCAGAGCCGCAACCACGACCTAGAGAAGAAACAGCGCAAGTGAGTCAGACCAGATAAAGATTTACTAAGGAATTGGATTATTACACCTGTTACAGAGCACCTCATGGTGCAGCATGATATTTGGTGCTCATATGTCTCTTTTCTGTACCCAAAGTGACATCAGAGCCTTAAGAGCAGCCCACCAGGGCCTCAGTAACAAGCACCTGAAAATGAAATCTGTAAGACTATCATTACTCAGAGCAGAAGGCTGTAAGCAGAGTGACGTGGTTAATGTGTAAAGGTGCTGCAGCTAAGCCTCTTTAGACTCTTGAGTAAACAGGCGGAGGCTGTGCCTGTCAATGCGGAGGGGATGTGAGAAAGTCCACTCTAAATATAATGATCGGCCTGAGGCTCAGTGTGACGGCAGATTTAGCCAGTAGGAGAGATGGGGGGAGGGCAAGGAGAGCAGCCCTTCATCTCTCTGTGGGGCTTGGATTAACACGAAGAGTTGCATAAGACTCATTTACGGGATCATAACAGGGCCTTGGAGAGAAGGGGGTGGAGAACGAGAGAGAAAAATAGGAAAAAAGGAAAAGAACGAATTGATTTGCCCCAAAGCGTCACGACTCCCCCCTCTTCGCTCATTGTTGCCCACTTACAAGTTAACCCAATCAGAACACTTTTCCCTAATGCCCCTCCTGACACACACGTCACACACAATACTGTAAAGCTTAGATGAGTTTTAGATTCTCAACACTGCTATGCTTGGCTATTTTAGGAAGAGCAGGTATGTTATTTTGTTGTTGTTGTTTTGTATCATGTTATTTATTTTTGGTCACTTTATTTTGAGGTCCAATTCTTGCTATTAACAAACCATTAACTATGACTTTTGCTTCAAGAAACTCCTAATTTGGTGCTTATCAATAGTTAGTAAGGTAGTTGTTAAATTTAGGATTAGGGATTAGAATATGGTCATGTAGAATATGTGCTTTATAAGTACTAATAAACTGGCAATATGTTAATAATAGGCATGCTAAAAAGCAAATAGTTAATTGGTCGCTATACTAAAGTGCTACTAACTTTTATATTTCAGACACATTAAACTTGTGCATTGATTATAGTGATTAGAGTGATAAGTGATTCAAGAATTAGAAATTTGCTTTACTTATTGTATTTATTTTGACTAGTGGTCAACTTGTATAGGTTTTTCAATGACAAATAGTGATATCTAAAGAGCATGGAGGCAGATTTATTTATATTGTCAAATTTCATTTTTTTTTTTTTTTTATTAAATTTCTTTTTTAAACAATATTTGCTTTATTCCCTGAAAAAAAAAATGAAAACAGTGAAAACTAATTATCCATTAATATTGTCTCAAAAATTTGTAAGTGTCAGCTTGGCTGATTTTAAAGGGATAGTTCACCCTAAAATGAAAATTCTAACACTGTGTGGCTTACTTTCTTTGGTGAAACATTGTCAAGAAGATATTTTGAATAATATCTTGGTGTGTTTAGTCCAAAGAGTGGAAATCAGTGGTAACCGAAACTGTTTACCTACCAACAATCTGGTTGAAGTTTAGTGCTTGTGGAATCATTTGTGATGGTCTCAGCAGATCAAGTGCATCATGGCAGCTCGTTCCACCTCAGGAGCACAGAGAGTAAATCCTCTGGAAAGTGTCTTTTTTGAGATTAAGCTTGTTGATGGTGTGTTTTTTGTGTGGATGCAATGTCTGCAGGTTTGACTCTGAGCAGACTCAGGCTCAAGAGGAGGTGCAGAGAGAGAAGAGTCAGCGAGAGAAACTGAGTAGAGAGAAAGACATGCTGACCGGGGAAGTGTTCAGCCTTAGACAACAACTGGAGGTCAGCAACCTCTCTTATATCATGCTTCTTTGTTGTCTCTCACTCACATACCTTTCCCGCTGTGACGTATCCGTGTCTGTGTGTGCTGAGTCCAGACTGAGTTGTGCTAAATGAGTTTTTCTCTGCTCTCTCAGGATAAGGATCTGGAGATATGTGCTGTCAATCTGAAGCTCGAGCAAATGGAGGCTGAGCTTCAAGATCTGAACTCACAGGAGTCAAAGGATGAGGCGTCATTGGCCAAGGTTAAAAAGCAGATTCGTGATCTTGAGGCAAAGGTCAAAGATCAAGAAGAAGAACTTGATGAGCAGGCTGGAACCATTCAGATGCTGGAGCAGGTAATCAAACACTCACACATTTTTCAATCTTGATGGGAACTTTATTAATTTTCACTAACTTTTGCAACAATTTTGTCTAAGTAAACCTGTGCACAAACACACCACACTCAAACCAGCCATACACTCATGACATCATGTCCTAAGAATAAGGATATACATTGCATTGAGCTGCATGATGTTTAATGTATTATTTCTTGGAATGATGCACTTTCTCCATGCATGCAATTTTCACCTGCCATGCATAATATGCTAATTCATGTAAATTCAATTGATGTGTCTGTATGAAGAAACAGTCAATACCCACAGTCTGCATACATTATTATAATAATAATAATAATTACAAAGCATTTTATTGGCCTGTGTGACAGGGATATTTTGCATATGCATCTGTATGCACATAGCGCCTGTTCCAGTGGATTCCAGTGCATGCATGCATGCAGAAGGTGTGGATTTGTATTCACTGAGCTGTTGATGTTGTGACCTGCAGGCCAAGCTCCGTCTGGAGATGGAGATGGAGAGACTGAGACAGACGCATTCGAAAGAGATAGAGAGCAAAGATGACGAGGTGGAGGAGATCAGACAGTCCTGCAGCAAGAAGGTATGATACAGTCTACTAACTGTTATACAACAATAACTGCTAATAATTATTACGACCTTTGGCATGTTAGCTTCATTGTATGAAATATTGTGTGTGTGTGTATATATATATATATATATATATATATATATATATATATATATATATATATATATATATATATATATATATATATATATATATATATATATATAATATATAAATATAAATATATATATAAAAACACACAGTGGGGAAAATATTTATTTGATCCCCTGGTGATTTTGTAAGTTTGCCCACTTACAAAGAAATGAAGGGTCTGTAATTTTTATGGTAAGTTTATTTTAAAGGATAGAGACAGAATACCAACCAAAAAATCCAGAAAAAGACACATTAAATAAAGGTTAGAGATTGATTTGCATTTCAGTGAGTGAAAGAAGTATTTGATCACTTACCAACCAGCAAGAATTCTGGCTCCCATACAGTTATGTGTCCATGTGGAACACAGATTAGTCCTGTCACTTTAAGAAGCTGCTCCTAATGTCAGCTCGTTAGGTGTATAAGACACCTGTCCACACAATCTGTATCTTCCATTCCAAACTCTCCCACCACCATGGACAAGACCAAAGAGCTGTCAAAAGATGTCAGAGACAAGATTGTAGATCTGCACAAGGCTTGAATGGGCTACAAGACCATCAGCAAGAAGCTTGGTGAGAAGGAGACAACTGCTGGTGTGATTATTTGGAAATGGAAGAAATACAAAATAACCATCAATTGGCCTCGGTCTGGAGCTCTGTGCAAGATCTCACCTCATGGGGTAAGGATGATCATGTGAAAGGTGAGGGATCAGCCCAGAACTACACGGGAGGAGCTTGTTAATGATCTTAAGGCAGTTGAGACCACAGTCACCAAGCATAACATTGGTAACACACTACGCCACAATGGACTGAAATCCTGCAGCACCCAAAAGGTCCCCCCTGCTCAAGAAGACACATATACAGGCTCATTTAAAGTTTGCCAGTGAACGTCTAAATGATTCAGAGAAGGCTTGGGAGAAAGTACTGTGGTCATATGAGACTAAAATTGAGCTCTTTGCCATTAACTCGACTTGCTGTGTTTGGAAGGAGAAAAATGCTGACCATGACCCCAAGAACACCATCCCTACAGTCAAGCATGGAGGTGGAAATATTATGCTTTGGGGCTGTCTTTTTGCTAAGGGTACAGAACGAATTCCGCATTGTGGGGCAAATGGATGGAGCCATGTAATGTAAAATCTTGGATGAGAACCTCCTTCCCTCAGCCAGAACACAAGAAGCACATTAAGGTCACAGAGTGAGCTGAAGGGAGCGGAAACTTTGAGTTGCCAAACAACAGCCAAGAAACTTTAAGGATTTAGAGAAGATATGTAAAGAGGAGTGGATCAAAATCCCTCCTAAGATGTGTGCAAACCTGGTGACCAACTACAAAAAAACGTCTACCTCTGTGCTTGCCAACAAGGGTTTCTGCACCAAGTGCCAAGTCATGTTTTGCTTGGGGATCAAATACTTATTTCACTCACTGAAATGCAAATCAATTTCTAACCTTTATATAACTTTCTCTATCCTTTAAAATAAACCTAAAATAAAAAAACTACACACCAAAATAAACCGACCACAAAAATAAAAAACCAAAAAAGTGGACAAACTTATAAAATCAGCAGGGGATCAAATAAATATTTTCCCCACTGTGTGTGTAAGTGTGTGTGTGTGTGTGTGAGAGAGAGAGAATGTATATACTATTGTATGTGAATGTATATGTTATTTGACTTTACATTTCAGTCTTCACTATGCAAATGCTGAATTTTGTGGAGCTATTTATATATTATTATTGTTATTATTATTATTATTCATTTATTAATTAATTATACTAATTAATGTTATTGTTACTAGATATTAATTTTCAGTAAATCGCAAAATCACTAGCTTCGATTTCAATAAATATTTTTGATGAAATCCGAGAGCTTCCTGACCCGGCATAGTCAGCATTGCAATTGACATGTTCAAGGCCCAGAAAGGTAGTAAGGACATTGTTAAAATAGTCCATGTCACATCAATGGTTCAACAGTAAATGCCCAAAGTTTTGCAAGCCCTGTACTGCACTGTAAAATAATGAGTTATTATATTAACCAAAACCTTATTATTATTATTATTATTATTATTTTCTTTTAATAACAAGTTTTGTCAAGATAAAGATGAAAGGTTGCTCTAGATTTATTTATATCACTGCAAAAATAAGTCAATATCTCAGGAAAACATCTGTTATGTCAAAATTATGATTACATTTTTTTTTTATAATAGCCCTTTAGAGCTCCCATACACGTTCAAGTCACCAGCTAACACCACATAAACATGCTCAGAATACTTTACAACTGGTTTCAGATGTTCAAGAGTGTTCAGTTTATAACATTTTAATTGCTAATGTTCAGTTCTTATGCAGAGCTCGTTTCAACTTCTGTACAACATAAATAAACAAGACGTATTAGCCCTTGTGTTGAATATGAATTTTCATTCTGCATTGTTCAGCGCAGCTCTTGTTGCAGATAGCGCCTTTCACATTTGTGGAGTGTCTTTGCCGCGGAGGTGCAGATAAGCTGAACTCATTGAGTTTTGTTTTGATGTATAATTCATGGGGCTGCTATTTTATTTTCCTCATGTATAGTTCACCTTTCCCTCCTCTCCACTTAACCAGTCAAGCTGCCAGCACAGTGCATCCCATAATTACCCTTCTTTCTCACAACCGAGTCCATTGATTGACACTTGAAGGTGCTCAGAAGCATCTGAAGACACTTTTAGGGAATCTGTTTATATGTCTAGATTTACTCTTCAGGGCAAACCTACTTTACAAAGCGCTCTGTGATGTTCTGTTATTTTGCATGTGTGTGAGCAGCTCAAGCAAATGGAGGTGCAGCTGGAGGAGGAGTATGAAGAGAAGCAGAAGGTCTTGCGTGAGAGGAGAGACCTGGAAGCCAAGCTGATGAGCGCTCAAGACCAGGTACTTACTTACTATATATACAGTACCATATCAAGGTTTGAAATATGGTAGTTAAGCAATATTGCATATCACTTAAGTGAATTTTCTAATTTTATTGTATTTTATTTATGTATTAGTTTATTTTTGACAGACTGTTTACAGACCTGAAATAAAATGTTTGTAGCTTTTAGTTATGTACGCATGTACTCCTTTTAGCCATTCAAAAGTTTGTGGTCAGTATGTTTTTTTTTTTTTTTTGTATAATGCTTTTATTCAACAAGGGTGCATTAAATTGATCAAAAGTGACAGTAAAGACATTTATAATGTTATAAAAGATTTCTATTTCAGACAAATACTTAATTACTTAAAACTTTGTTTATAAGAATAGAAAGAATCTAATTTAACATGTATATTAGATGATTAGATGATCTATGAAGGTTCATGTGACACTAAAAACTGGAGTTATGGGTGCTGATAATTCAGCTTTGCCCTCACAGGAATAAATTACATTTTAAAATTGTAATAATATTTTACAATTTTCCTGTTTTTACTGTATTTTTAAATAAATAAATGCAGCCCTGGTTAAGCATAAGAGTCTTCTTTCAAAACTATTTTAAAAAGATCTTACAAACCCCAGTTTTATAAACAGTGCTTGTATATACATTTAAAATGTAACATCTTTCTGTAAATCACAGATCAAAAATGCTAATGACTCATTTCACACTTTTTGGGGTAAATCCAAATCATCCCTGAACTTCTGCTTTAGCACTAGTTGAGCAAATCATGTAAATAAAGGTCTTTGCTTGAGTGCGTACAGGATTTAAAGGGTATATTTATATAGAACCGGTATGTAAAATCTCTTTGGTGTTTTCAGGTGAGCCACAGAGATGTGGAGACAGAAAAGCGTCTGAGAAAAGACCTTAAGCGCACAAAGGCCTTGCTGGCTGATGCCCAGCTCATGCTGGATCACCTGAAGAACAACGCTCCCAGCAAGAGAGAGATCGCTCAGCTCAAGAACCAGGTCTGTTTCTCAGCTCTCCTGGGCTCTGTAGTTAACACATCATATACGACATCCAGTCCAAACATACATTTTACTTATGTGTGTGTGCTCTTCACAGCTTGAGGAGTCAGAGTTCACTTGTGCTGCTTCAGTCAAAGCCCGAAAGTCAATGGAAGTGGAGATCGAAGACCTCCATGTCCAAATGGATGACATATCTAAATCCAAGCAGACGGTAAGTCTGTCAGTCTTTGAAAAAGAACCAAACTGAATTGTTTTTACTTCTTTTACCTTAGAGTCAGAGCAAGATCATCACACACACAGACAAAGTACACCACCTGTCTTCTGTCTTCATCCACCATAGGTGGGAGCCAGGATGTCATTTCAATTACTTACCGCAGGGAAATGATTTCCACCCATAATAGCACATTTCTAATGTCGTCTCTAATTTCAACAGGATGTATCAGCGTGAAATACATTACACTTTAATAATTCGTTCATTGATTCAGTATTATTTCCACATGGAGAAAATTGTGTAATTGTGTCCTCACTGTAGCGTATTATAAAGTGATATCAGGAGAGAAGGATGCAGCCAAATTCTGCAGATGCTGTTCCCCTGACGCTGCCTCCATATTGTTTTCTTTTTCTTTTTTTTTTTGGTCTCGTCGCCGCCTGTCATATTTGCTCAGCTCTCTGGAGCAAGAGACACTCTGACAGAAGGGTGCAGTGAACATTTTAATTTTCTATAAAGCTGCAGCCACACTCAAGCGTTGTTTTGGTGCAGAGTGTTTTTGTGGGTTTTGCTAAACTTGTCTCTCTTCTAAATATTGTCATATTGATTAGCAAGGCTGTGATAAATGGTCTGGTCATGATCACTGTCTGATTAGCTTCAGGTTTGTCTGTCACCCCTCCCCTCCCCTCCCCCGGAGCTCATGGATTTCCACTAGAGGATTTGAAGGTGAAGCATAGGTTTGATACAATACACCTGCCAGACAGAGTTGAAATGGAACTGTACAGAAAATAGGGAGTATCTTTTATCAGTACCTTGTGCTAAAAATGAATGTAAAACTAGATTTTCATTACTATGTAGACATACTCCTGCAAAGCCAGAGCATTTATATCATTTATGAATATTTGAAAAATGGGTTATTGAGAAATCATCATAATATTGATATCATAACAAAAAGCACACCATCATATGACCACAAATATTTACACTACTATTCAGAAGTTGGGGGTCGGTAAGATTTAATTATTATTATTATATATTTTTTAAAGTATCTTATGCTTACCAATACTGCATTTATTTGATTAAAACCGTGATATTGTGAAATATTATTACAGTTTAAAACGGCTCTTTTCTATTTGAATATATTATAAAATCTAATTTATTCTGTTTTTTACTGTTCGGAAGTTTGGGATTGATTAGATTTTGTTTTTGAAATCTAATGCTCAACAAATCTGTATTTACAGTAGAAACAGTAATACTGTCAAATATTGTTACAGTTTAAATCAATGTTGAAAATAGTTGTGCTGCGTAATATATTTGTGGTAACCATGATACATTGTTTTCCAGAAATCTTTGTTGAATATATAGTTAAAAAAAAAAAACAGCATTTATTTGAAATAAAAATAAATATTTTGTTATATGTGACCCTGGACCATAAACACAGTCTTAAGTTTTAGTTTTTTGAAATTTAATAATGAATAAATAAGCTTTCCATTGATGCATGGTTTGTTATGATCGGACAGTATTTGGCCGAGATACTACTATTTGAAAATCTGGAATCTGAGGGTGCAAAAAAATCTAAATATTGAGAAAATCGTCCTTAAAGTTGTCCAAATGAATTATTAGCAATGCATATTACTAATCAAAAATTAAGTTTTGATATATTTACGGTAGGAAATTAACAAAATATCTTCATGGAACATGATCTATACTTAATATCCAAATGATTTTGGCATAAAAGAAAAATCGATAATTTTGACCCATAAAAATGTTTTTTTTTTTGGCTATTGCTAAAAATATACCCCAGCGACTTAAGACTGGTTTTGTGGTCCATGGTCACATATTATAAATAATATTATAATTTATTTACAGTCACTTCTAGTCAATTTAATGTGTGCTTGCTGCATAGAATAAAGGTAAGGTAATTGTCACATTTTGTGAGATAAAGGAGTCTGTTTTGGATCAGAGAGGGTGAAAATGGTGACATGTTGGTGCATATCAGGGAAACAAGTAAAATGCTAAAAAAAAAAAAAAAAAAAAAAAAAAAAAAGTGTAGATTATCACCCCTTTCATTTTAATTAATTTGTATTGATTTGCGAAAGAGAGGGAATGAGTGAAATAAAATGCAAGCTGTCTTCATGAGGATGTTTTTACAAAATAATGTCATTTCCTGCTTTTCTGCTCACTAATTCATAAGTAATGTGTGAGGTGTCTACACTTTTTCGCTTTTACTAATAAATTTGAAAGTTACTCCTCAGAGATTAGCTGGCTGTATTAAGGTAATTATTATTGAATGGAATTAGACCTGTGATGCTGTTTGACAGAGCAGGCAGGGAAGTGTTCATCTCTAATTTGGCAGAAGGTGCTGTGTTCTCAGGGATTTATACAATGCAAGCAGCTACTGTTTAGTGACGGTGTGACAGGAAAATTATCTCTTTAAGGAATTAAAAGGAGCTGGGTTTCAGTTTGAAAATAAAAATGAGCGCTGATGCCGGAGAGGTTAGCTGCGTGTGTTCCTGATCTGCAGAGGGCAGAGGTTTGAGTCTGAATGTGTTAAGTCCGTTGTCTATTCGCTGCTGTCTGTATCAATAAAAATAGCTATAACATGTTCAGGGACCCAATCAGTTCCTGATGCATAAATTCAAGATATGTCCTACTTTTTTTTTTATAGTGCGTTGTAATATGAAAGTAAAATGAGTTGTGAATGCCATGTCAACTAGAACATGTAATTTATCATTGCCAGAATGCTGAGCATCTCAGTCAGAGTGGTTGTTTTCCATTTCTTAGACATTTTTTAATTTCAATTTGCAGTCATATTTATGTTTGTCTTATGCTTTTGTTTGATTTTCATGCAGCTTGAAGAGCAGCTGAGTCGTTTGCAGAGGGAGAAGAATGACCTGCAGTCTCGCATGGAGGAGGATCAGGAGGACTTGAACGAACTCATGAAGAAACACAAAGCTGCCGTTGCCCAGGTAACTCTTTTCGGCACTCATGCCTGTCAGATCGCTATACAGAGCCTCTCTCTCATCATCACACACAGAGTAGATGTGTATGTACATTTATGTTTTTTTTGTATTATAAAAGTTCAATATGAGCAAAGTGTTATTTAATGAATTATACATCATTTTTAAAATAACATTTAATTAACGTATCAAAATTATTATATATAACTTTTTAAAATAACAGATTTATTGATAATGAATATACATGATATATAATTATAATATAATATAATATATATCATTATAATTCTGATATGTAAAATATTTATTTTGAATCTGTGGATTATATAGAATTATATTTTTGAGACATGTTTCACAAAGCAGTGTGTGCCTATTGTGGAACCCATATTTAACATGTTCCAGCATTCACAGCAAGCAAAGTGCTATTGAATAGCAAGAGCGTTGTGAAACAGGCCTAAAAAGCATTTTTATTCACAGTTGTGGTGTCCTTTTTGATTATATCTTTTTTTTGCCACTGCGCATATTGCATGCTACATTTGACATTTTCCAGTATGATTCATAGCTGTTTCTCGGCAACATGCCTCCATGCAAATCAAATCGACAGCATCATTTAGAGTGTGCAGATGGAGCACTTTGTATTTCTCTCTTTTATTGGTTGCTCATGCCAGTGTGAAGGTGTCACTGCAGCGATTGTCGTGTATTTGAGCGCGTGGGTTAATTGTCATTAAGAGTGTTTTAAACACAGCATGCTGCTATGACAGTGATGTGTAGAGATGACTGATGTGTCTCCACAGACGCTAAGTAAACAGGTCCTTTCCAATGGAACAGCCCTATTCCCCTTGGTTCACTTCACCAGCGCTATGGTTCATTTATGGGAACACTGCACAGGTTTTGAGACAGTCACAATCATACTTGAGGCGTTCAGACAGTCTAATAGTTAACTCTCTCTCCACTCCATTTCACGCATGCTTCTGTTAACATGCCATTTATTGCTGCCATTTTTATGTGAGATGTCATTACAGACCATAAGATTGCTTGTCTATCAGTAGCTAAATGGTTTGCAATGTACTGTAAGATATATCACCAAAATAACATGATCATAGTGCATATTGTATGTTCTCTAAATGTTTTTTTTTTAATGCTATACTAGACAGCATGCATGAGTAAAATGAAGACAATTAAGACCACCTTTATAAACAATGCAAAATTCACCATTAATAACTGATCTATTTCAGTCATTTGAATATTTCATACAGAAAATGTGCATACTTAAAGATATCATGTATATAGCATAACAAATGACTTTCAGATCTCTTCAAGTGGATAAATATTAAGGTATTGTACGTTCAGGTTGTCCTGTTATGTGTAGAAGACTTTGATCCCTCTGTGGTGTGTTCTTGTGTAGTCCACACAGAATCTGGCCCAGATCAGTGACCTGCAGGCCCAGCTGGAGGAGGCCATGAAGGAGAAACAGGACGTCCAGGAGAAGGTGAATTCATTTTGGCATCCTTACAGAAATGCAAGTCAACACTGTTACTTGAATTCTCAGAGCACATCCTAACTGAATTACAATTCAGCTACTGTTTTGTTTTAGTTCTGTTTAAGGTGAGCTAAGGTCATTCGACTCTTTAACGATAGCATCAGACTCCACTTCCTCAGATTTTGAATATTTAATTACATGATCAGATACATGATTTAATTACATGAGTCGCTGCTCAGCAGATAATGGTTATATTCAGTATTTCCATGAAATACAGATTGCTATCCTTTCTCAGTGTATTTGTATGAATTCTCACTATGTATGTGTGCGTTTGGCAGCTCACAGCCCTGCAGAGTCAGCTAGAGTTCCAAGAGCAGTCCATGGTGGACAAGTCTCTGGTCAGCCGGCAGGAGGCCAAGATCCGTGAGCTGGAGACCAAGATGGAGTTTGAGAAGACACAGGTCAAACGCTTGGAGGTGAGTTGGTAGGATGCATGTGCTTATGTGGGCTGAGCAGGGGACTGCTGGAAGTGTCAAAAGGTCAGTGCGCAGGCACTGAAGTGTCAGATAAAAGAGAAATTAATCTACACACTCACCAGGCCTTCCCCATTGGCCCACTGCTTTATAGACCTTTAACCCTTGTACTAGAAGTATCTTAAAATACAAAATGTGTATTATTTCCATCCCCACTCTGCGTTTTCCAAATCAACAGTGTCAGTCCCCTTTTAGAGAGGATATATATATATATATATATATAAGGACCGAAGAGGGGAGCGCGTGCGGCTGCTGGACTCCGCCCCTTACCTTCATAGAAACTGATTGCAAAGTGTCCAAAATAAGCAGGGAATCTGGTGTCCTCGTCGTGCTGCGGGGTATGTGAAGGGCAGGTAGTGTTCAGGAAGGAAGGGTCCAGGTAAGGAGCGGAGTTCGGCAGCCGCACGCGCTCCCCTCTTCGGTCCTAGACTAGACGGCCTGGCATCCTGGCCCAACGGTCGTGTAACGGGTGCGGTTCTCATCCGGACCACGGGTCCGGCAGCTCACGTCTCTGGTGGTGCGGGAGTCCCTCTACGCACCCTTCCTGGACCCATGAGGACACAAGCATGCATGCACGGGGAAGAGACCGGTCTCTCGAGGAGAGGCGTGCTCGGCATTTAAACAGCGACGGTGATGGGGCTCCATTTGCGTCAGGTGTGCCCCATCACATGCTGCCAGCCCTGGCTCTTACAGCGCCCCTCCTCTCTCACGCACCCACTCCTGTCGGGAGCCTGGTGAAGGGCGGCGATTAAGGGACGGGGTGACGATGATACTTCGGGAGGAGGCAGCCGACTCATCACAATATATATATGATATGATATTTTATGTTGCTGGAGGCAGCAGGTCATCTGTTTTTGCATTGCCACTAGTGTAATTAATGTGTTTCCTCTAATGCACTTTATTTCAGCGTTTTGTTTTGTTTGATTTGATGGGTTTTTTGCTCCTTAAGTCACATTTTCCAACAGCCAGTCCTCTTCATCGTTCATCTCTGTTAGGTGCTCCTGCTCACCTGCAGAATTACAATTGGCACTCTGCACAAATTACAAACGTCTACTGCGCCCACAGCAAAATCTGTCAACAGAAGCAATTTAAAAGTGCTGTTATTACTGATTTGTTGGACGTATAGCTCAGTTCAGGCTTGGCCAGTGTTATCTCTAAAGGCAGCTTGTTTAAACCATGCCCCTCCGAAGCTGTAAAGAATGTCTCTTTTCCTAATCTGCAGATATTTCTGTGCTTCGATGCCAGCACAGCCCACCATTGGTGTGAAATATCACAGAAAAGTTGCTTTGGAAGTTATTTGGAGTTTCATACCATATGGATAGCTTGACAATCTTGCATATTTCAGTGCTAGACTTGCAGGATTCTGTAAACAACCACAGTGGGTCCAGAAACACTTAAGCGATGGTGCATGATATTGCTGTATATATGTGTTAAATAAGTGATTGTGTCTTCTTCAGAGTCTTGTAGCGAGGCTGAAAGAGAATCTCGAGAAGTTGACTGAGGAACGAGACCAACGCAGTGCCAGCGAGAACCGGGAGAAAGAGCAGAACAAGCGTCTCCTGAGGCAGATCCGAGACATCAAGGAGGAGATGGCCGAGCTGGCCAAGAAGGAAGCGGAAGCCAGCCGCAAGAAACACGAGCTGGTGAGAAGCCTGTTCTGCTTCACTGACGTTCTCATTCTGAAGTGTCCTGAAGGCATAGTGCACCCAAAAATGAAAGTTCTGTCATCATTTACTCACCCTCATGTCATTCCAAACCGGTTTGACTTCTTCTTTCTTCTGAAGAACATAAAAAAATATATTTTGAGGAATGTTAGGAACATTAAAGCATGTTGAATTCCAATGTATGGTCAAAAAACACTGAGACTTTTCTCAGAGTATCTTCTCTTATATATTTCACGAAGAAAGGCATACAGGTTTGGAATAACATGAGGGGGATAAATGATAACAGAATTTTAATTTTTGAGTGAACTATCCCTAAGCATGTGATGAAAGCAGAAATGATACACACACCCAATATGGACTCTCTAGTTAACAAGTTTGATTAAACCTCTTAATTCCAGACAGATCATACAATTATATCATACAGTGACATTCTAAAAAATGGGGTATAACATTTTGGCAAAAGTTTGAAGAGGGCTCTTCTTTCTTCCAGCGTGATATGAGGTCAATAAAGAAATTATTTTTTAAGTCTGGTGCTGAGAAAGAAATTGATTGGCCTTCATAAACTCCAGACCCGAACCCCTTTGGGATAAATAGGAACAGTGAGTCTCCCGACATAAGTGCCGGACCTCACAGATCAACTTTTTTGCCCATGGCCACAATGGCTGGTGAATCCAGGATTCTATTTAATCAATTCAGAAAATAATGGAACAAATGCACAAATTATTACATTTTGATAGATGTGTTCTGTTTTTTCACAACTGAATTTATTATCTGAACTGAATCTTTAAAGAAGAGTTAGTTACTCTCTCTCTCTCTCTCTCTCTCTCTCTCTCTCTCTCTCTCTCTCTCTCTCTCGCCTCTCCTCTCTCTCTCTCTCTCTCTCTCTCTCTCTCTCTCTCCTCTCTATCTATCTCTCTATATCTAATATATATATAGATATAGATATTATATATATATATATATATAGATATATATATAGATATATATATATATATATATTATATATATATATATATATATAGATATATATATATATATATAAATATAAATGATATCATGATTTACTAAGGATGTACTAATATTACAATTATGGCTAATACAGTCTAGCTACTAATTAACTACTAATTTTCAGGTTTTGGCCAATATCCAATAAATGGCTAATCAAAAATTCTAAATTCTATTACATTTTGTCTAAAAAATAAAACAATAGAAACATTGTTTCAAATACTATAAATTAAATTTTTTGTTTTTATTTTTATTCATTTGTATTTTAATATTTCTATTTAGTTTGTTTATTTCCGTGTTAGTATTAGTAATTTTATTTCTTAAACTTATTTTACTTTAATTTCATTTCTAATTTTTGAGCTTTGATTTTTTTTGTTATTTGAAATTTCAGTTAACAGTAACAACACTCAGAAATAATGTAATATTCATTCTGAGCTTCGTAAAAGATTACATTTTAAAGTGTTCTTAAATTATTACAGTTTTTCAATATTACCTATAAGTGAATGTTACATGACCGTAGGAAAGGAATCTAAATGCAAAAATAGGCAGAAACAATTGCCACCTTAGTTAGACTGAAATGTATCCCTGTCTCTGTAGGAAATGGATATTGAGAGTTTGGAAGCAGCCAACCAGAGTCTCCAGGCAGATCTCAAGCTGGCCTTCAAGAGGATCGGAGACCTCCAGGCTGCTATTGAGGATGAGATGGAAAGTGATGACAATGAGGATCTCATCAACAGGTAACACTTGCTACTTTGAGGACTCTTTATTTAATGTATACCTTAGGAGAGCTTCTCCGCGTGTTTAAGTGGGTAAAAAAAGAGATAGAAAAAGAGAGAGAAGACACTATGAACTGGATAAATGCACTATTCACTGAGCTTTTGGAAACGGCAATCAGCGAGCCAGTCTCAGCCTCAGTCATCTCTTATTCACACTCTCTTAAATATTTATGCATCGAAAACTGCTGCACATAATTTGGAGCTCCTTTTTTATGTACTTGGCCTCATCAGTCAGAGGAAGTCATCTCCATTCAGCCTCATTCCGTGCCGCTCTGCTTCTCTCAGAGACTTGCACCTTACTGCGCAGAGCTGACTTTATTTGCTTGTTTATGTATATCCAAATAACAGTAAATAGTGCCACCCTCGCACTTCGTAAGGGTTACGCAGAGCAAAAGTCTGAAAAAAGTAAAAATTCTGGGTAAACATCTTGAGAAATATGTATCGCTACAAACCAGGCATGATTAATATTCAATCACAAGCTGTGTTTTTAAGACCATGACTTACTGTTTTTTGTTTTCTTACAACCATTGTTCTTTTCTCTTCCATTTGAAACTCACTTATTCTGCTTCTTGTTTTTTTATGTTTGTGTCTCATTCCCCTCCCACCTCCAGTTTACAAGACATGGTGACTAAGTATCAGAAACGAAAGAACAAGATGTGAGGAGTTTAAAGTTTGAACTTATGTTAACATATTTTGATTCTCCTTTGCCCTCAAAGGAAGATGATGCAGTATATATGCAATAATTTTTGAGAAATGAAATACAGAATATGGAATATTCTGTGTTGTAAATCTCGACTTCAACTCATGGAAAGAATAGAAGCATCATGTTGACACTGCATCATACTTTCGGGCATGACAACTAACATCACAAAAATGATTTTCTCCTTTTAATGCACAATGCCTCATACATAATTTATGCATACTACAAACTGCATGCTTTTTTCAAGCCAAGCATGGTCCCTACTCAGTTACCCTCCCCAGAGGCAATTCCCTTACTCTGAACACCTGCTTTGTAATGTTGAACTTTTGGATACCTCATGCTTCACCAGTGGGACTGGCTTCCAGTGATGGGTAAGAACCATTTTGAGTGCAGGCCGGATGTAGTTACATGCCCGCAGGGTCCAGACCATGGTCTGTCCCCTGGCTGTCTAACTCAAGAGCCAGAAGGGTCCACATGCAGACTTGTTGGACGCTGCAGGGCCTTGTACAAACATCTGCAAGCTTATGCTCTGCCCTCCCTCCTTCTTGGCCTTCCTTTACCTCTCTTTCTCTCTCTCACTCCTTTGAATAATTCACACTTCTGTTCTTGGGACTTAGCAGCCTCTTAAGGCAGGAAAGGAAGGCGTGTTCCTCATCAATCTTTCAACCATGAGGGCTAAATAATGAATAACCCTCAAATGTCCTACAAAAAGCCCCCCAACTCATCTGGCAACAGCCTACAACAGAGTACCAGCTCTTGGCATCAACCCATTTCATTCCCCTGTCAATAGTCCTTGGTCTGCACTGTTTGCCACTTAGAGCGTTTTCCAGTTTTAAAAACCCTTAAGCTCTAAGCACCACTTATTACATCATGTGAGAAAGTATTAAAAGCTAATGGCCAGTCTGTGCATTACTGATCAGGTTTAGATGGATGTGCCATTCCAGAAATGTTTGTTTGAGTTCATGCAGGGATGCTGACCCTTCTGGCCTGCTCATTTAATTGGGGAGTTCATGTTGCATTATTGTAAATGAGACTGGCTAGAAGAGGTTTGTTAGCTAAATACAAACCTTTGTGCAGAACATTAGTAGAGAACTGATTATTCTGATTTTCCCAGAGCATATGAGAGAATAGACAGGGCATAACGAATGACAAATGAGGAGAACAGATATTTTGAAATGCGCTATAATTAGGAGCGTTGTTCCACGGCCCCGTTCATGAGCCTATATTCGATACTGAGACATCATTTAAAAATTTTGTTTACAATATATCATGAATGATTTGAAATATTTATAAAGATTTTCTGGTTAATCATTGATGGGAAAGTTCAGTGTCTTACTGACTAATTGTAAGTGCCACTGAAAATAAACGAATTATAAAACATTCAAACTATAATGTAGAGTAAATGCACCTCATTCCTTTTTAACTGAATGAGTTTTTAGTGTGTGTGTGTGTGTGTGTGTGTGTGTGTGTGTGTATATATATATATATATATATATATATATATATATATATATATATATATATATATATATATATATATATATATATATATATTATATATATATATATATATATATATATATATGCTATAATAATATAATTAGCTTTTATTTATATTGTTTAGTTTTAAATTTGGTTACATTTTGTTATCTGGTTTTGTCTTTTTTTAATATATATATATTTATATATATATATATATATTTAGCTTACATTATTTTTGTTTCGGTTTTTAATAGTTTTAGTTTTAGTTAACAGGATAATAATCCTGGATTAGATACAGTTCAGATAAGCATATAAAGAGGCATTTGGCATGAAGGGAAATGTTATTCACATCGTTTGTTAATATATATTCAAGTGCAGTTGAATAATTTTGTTAATTTTGCATTAGTATGTTCAAAAATGACACAAAGCATCATGAAAGTATAATAAAATAGTAGTAGCCTATGCTGTCTATTCATCAAACAAAGCTATAATGATTTCAGTAGATTTAGAATGTTGAATATTGTACCCAAGTTGTATTTTTTTTTTGTTAACTTTTATGACACTTTTAGTGTTTTTTTTTTTTTTTTTTTTTTTTTTTTTTCATTTTGCAGCTTAACAGCCCTTGTTCCCATTCATATTCATTGTATTGAAGAGTGTGGTTGTGAAAAATGTAACTATTTGAATTTCACAGAAGATAGTCATGTTGGTTTGGAATGACATGAGAATAATAACCATAACATTCATTCATTTTTAAGAACTATTCCTTTTTCCCCCTCAGTTATTTCATTTTTAGACGGATTTTAGACAGATGTTTGACATGTTTTAAGTTCATATACAATTGGTAAAGAAATAGTCAAGAGGCAATGCCAGTAAACTGTTGCACAATATAAAAGTCCAAATTCTTCCCATTTAAGGGTCAGTGCTGAGAGCGAGCAGGGATAGAGAGAGAAAACAGAGACTGGGAAGGAAAACAGAGGGGTTGAGAGAGTTCTGTAGGTGCTAATGATAAATGTAATAGCCTGTAACAGAGATGTACAACCAATGGAGGCACGTTGTCACAGACAATTAATGTCTCTCCTCTCTCACTGTGTTGTTTGTTTGTTCCCCTGGGCTTAGGTGCAGCTTAACTAATGGTATATGGTCAAGGACATAAATTGTGTGTGACATTTTGCATTAGCGCTTCATTACAAAGACCCTGCTGTCCCACTGTTTAGCGATGGGCCGGCTAGCAGAGCTCAAGGCTTATTCACACAACGTTCTCAACTCAGTTTACCTCCAGGGCACTAGGGCTTACGCAAGAGCCAAAAGGGCTCTTGAAGAAATACGCACTCGTAAGTTGCCTGCCCGTATCAGCAGAGCAGTACTCGTATGACAACAATTTCTTTTGTCCTGAGTGTATTCGCTTGAGTGTGTCAGATCTTATAATTTAGACCCTCTCCAGCACCCTGACTGTGAGCGTACAGTTAGTGTTTAGTGACATCTGTGCTATCTCGTGGGTCCATGCATATATAATATTCTCATATGCATAATACCACAAATGGAGAGTTAAGCAGACTGGAACTCTAATGTCAGAGAAAAGCAGCTGCTGCTTCAGAATTAACCTTCTCTCTACGCCTCCGATAATGAGCTACTGTATGTAGTATAATTTCATTGGGAGATATTTGACTCCTATATTGCTGGAGGACAATAACAATGATTATTAAAATTTAAAATAGAAACAAAATTGTGAAAAAAGGCCAAGTTCGTAATCTACCATCACAAAATCATCTTTAAAGTTCTCCTATTTGTGCATATATGGAGAGATTTTAGCACTCTAGGTCCTTGAAGGGCGATTCATAGTTATTAAGTACGGTGTGCTGTGCGATAAGTGGAGGATAAGACTAATCTAAAGAGGCAGGGAAGCATTGACTTGCAAATCCAGCCAAACATAAATCCAATGGTTTTATCTGGTCCAGAGAAATGAGCAAACAGGACTGGGATTCACAGCGCTGCTTTCCGTGAAAGGTGTTAATGCATCTGCTCCCAGGGACATTCAGCCAGTGTTTACTCTTTCTTATTGACAGTGCAACACTTCCCCACAAAACCAATTTGTATCCAGAGATGCATGGTATTGCTAGCATGGTGAGTCCAGTTAATTGCAGTCCCAAAATGGCTCGTTCCTTCATACCATCCTTTAACATGGTAGTCCAAGGCTAATTAGCCTGAAGGCTTTCTTTTTATAAAGGAGGATCTTTCACAAGCTTTGCACTACCTATAATTCCTAATTCAGTTTTTATTCAATATAAAATTTATTTCTAGAGCACGGTTTAAAACAACTTAGAGTTGACCAAAGTGCTTTACAATTATACACTTCAACTATACATCACAGTATTTTTAAAATAAATTAAGTGTTTCAATGGCTAGTTAGCCGCCTACTGCCTACATAGGTACACCTCAAATCAGGAGCATGTTAAGGATCCCTTAAAATTCTGCCTCCGCCGGCAGCCAGCTAGATTTTGGAACAGAGCTATTGTCTGCTAAGCTACAGTCTGAATGTTTTTCTCTTTTCAGTGCTGTCCTTTCTTCTGGTTTGGCTTGGAGTTGTACTGACCTCACCCTTTTTGGATGCTTCACACATTAAACAAAGCCAGCTAGCTGCAGGATACTGTTTGTTGGACTATGAGTCTGACTTACTAACACAGAGGCCTTTCCAGGTTTCTAGAGATCGGGCGCATGTATCCATACTGTTGTGCCTCCACCATAAATCCCTGTGTTCCTCCTACTAACAGTATTTATGTACAAATTCTGCTTGTTCATTTTGTTGGCATTCCCTCTCTTCTTCCTGCACAGCGAGGGCGCCTCTGATACCGACTCTGAGGTGGAGGACCGCGTTGACGGGGTGAAGTCATGGCTGTCCAAAAACAAGGGCTCTGCCAAGAACCTGTCAGATGATGGTAGTCTGAAGAGCTCAAGGTCAGTCCTGCAACGTCATTTCCCCCTGTTACCCCACAGAATGGTTTAACCCGAACCCAGTGCAGCAAGCAAGAAAAAGGTGTTTGGAAAAGCTAATTAGCAAGCGCTAAGGGATTTTTCTGTTGGTATTGTCTAGCTTATTCTCCTCATTGTCAGCAGTTTGATAACAGAGGCTTGTATAAAAGGGAACAGCTTCACAGGCAGATTAATGGATATGCCCACTGGCCAGTTGGCATGCCTACCTGTGCCTTTCTGATGAAGATGAATAGGTCTTCCCACCGGCGGACACTTTCGATTTTTCCTGTTTTTTTCTTTTTACCAGACGATTTAAGTTTGGCTCTTGAGGTTTTTGCACCTTTTAAAACCTTGAGAACTTTTGAGGCAATAATTTTTATCATTTTAATCATATCTTTGAGGTGCGGGCTTATGGAAAGTTGGCTCCATATTACAGTCTGTAATTTTATTAACATTTTGTAGCATAAATCATCCCGTAAAGAAGTTATAGCTGTTGTCAGTACCAATTTTTTATGCAATTACCTGTAAGATTTCTACCGAAAAGGATCTTTATGTCCATATTTATTCCTGAGCTTATGGATTAACTATTGATTTTGAATCACAGAAGCTGGAGTCTTCCTTCAGTGCCTTCTATTCCCTGCTGTCTTGCAAACTTTCATCTATATTCTGCCCTGTCTGCTTGGATAAACCTCTACTGTTATTTCTCTTTTTGGGTGTCAGTCATCTTTTAAGTTTTTGTTCATGTATTTTCTCATTCTCATATTTCCATCTCTCTCCTCTCCTCCTTGTATCTGTTTGTCTTTCTATTCTGTGCACACCCTGTCTGCCCCTCCTTCATCTAGATTTGCTGTAAATGTTGACGGAAAGGAGGGAAAAGAGTGGGAAGAGGGTAAAGAATGGAAAGGCAGTGGCAAAGGTAAAGAGTTAGAATCCAGCAGGCCTGTGTCTGTCATGAGTTCCCTCAGCTACAGGAAACGCTCCAACATGAAGGACTCCATTGGAGGTAAGGGAGACGAGAGTTCGCTCCTCAACACCCTCAAAGAACAATCTGATTCCCAGGACCTCTCCTCCTTCCGCAAGAACAAAGTCAAGCAGGACGTTGAGGATGACTCTTATTCTGTCAACTCCTGGAGGAAGGCAGGAGATGATCTTGACGATCGCGGTTCTGTCATCTCTCAGGCCTACTCGGAAGCAGCCAGTCGGGCAAGGAAGGGTATGGACAGCCGCTGGTCAGAGTTCGATAAGGAGTCCGTTGTGTCCTCTGTAGCCCCGAGCCGGGTTTCAACCCACCGTACTGCGATGGACCTAGATGACGATGCTATTTCCAGCGTGAGTCGCATGAGTTCAGTAAGCCGGCGTCAGAGCATGCCTCGTCTTGACGATCGCCAGAGTGAATATGGTTCAGCCATTAGCCCCAGCCTGAGCCACCGTAGCCCAGGCAGTGTGAGCCGCGCTGACTCCCGCATGTCGCTGTCTCGCAGCTGTCGCCTCAGTGAATTTGATGTGGATGATGATGCCCAAAGCATAGCATTCAGCGAGGCTCGCTCCAGTGCTTACAGCCCTCACTCTACCTCCGGCCGAAGCTTCTCCATGCCTCCACAAGCCCGGACCACTGACTCCAGCCCGTCTGACATCTCGGACGCCAAGCCGGTCAGTCACCGCAACTACCTGGACCCTGACCTGGAGGCCGCCATTAATGAAGTGTTAAGCTTCAAACCTATCAAGTTCAAGCGCACCAGCTTGGAAGACTCTGAAGTGGAGAAAGATAAACCGGGTGAGGAGGAGGATGACCGGAAGAGTGCCAGCAGTTCCAGGACTGGCAGAGACAGTGGCCGCTCTTCCAGTTTGCGCCGTTCTGCTTCAGCCGTGGACTTCATGCGTTCCAGCAGTAGCCTTAGCACACGCAGCAGCCGCAGCAAGAAGGGCAAGAGCAAGAAGAAGAAGAAGAGAAGCCACAGCTCGGAATCAGACAGCTCTGACGATGACCGCAAGAAGAAGAGCTCGAAGAAGAAGAGCAAGAAGTCCAAAAAGAAGTCCAAGAAAGAGTCTTCGTCTTCCTCCTCATCCTCGGAGTCTGAGTCTAGCACAGAGTCGGACTCCAGTTCAGGAGCGTCCACTGTTTCTTACAGAAGCTCCAGCAGTATCAAGAAAGCCCCTGCCAGGCAGGCCTCAGGTTCTGAGGGAGAGCTGGAGCCTGAGGGCCCCTTTGAAGGATCTCCTCCACAGTCCAAGAAAGAGGAGAAGAAGAGGAAGAAGAAAGTAGACAATCTAATGATGAAGTACCTGTACAGGCCTGACAGTGACTAAAGATGGCAGTAGGTGATACCTGGTGTGGAGTGAAGGAATGCAACAAGCATGGTGTTAAACTAATACTCAAGTACCTCAGTACAGTCTGATATCATTCAGTGCATTTTGCCATAACTTTATACTTACAGTTTTTCTGTACACTGTGTTCATTACTCTTTTTTTTTTTCTCAGTAATTTTTGGAGTTCTTTATCAGTAGTTCTCAACCTTTTTGACTTGAAGGCCCTCCTGTCTAAGCTGATGTGTAGCTCTGACACTTATATGATATGTCAGTTTAATGTTATAAACTTTTTATCATTTGAATCAAGCCTCCTGGTTGAGAACCACTGTTCTATATCATTCACTGAAAAGACTTTGTGTTGTATTAGCACAAAATAACAGGGCTGTCACTAAAGTCAGTTTGAAATTCTTTCTCTGGTCTTGGACATGATTAAACAGAAAATCGATTAGGACTGCTTGCCAGCAATTAACCTGAAGTTTGTATTATTATGACAAAGGGAAGATAAGACTCAGTGACAAAATTTATCGCAGACTTTTTGAAGAGGGTGAGGTATTCATGCTTTCTCTACATCGGTCTGTTCGTTTTTGTATAATTAGAGGACACAGTTCATTTGTATGTTAATTCACTGATAAGATTATGAGTAGACATCAAGAATATTACAAGTAGTTTAAAATGGACCATAGATTTTTATAGCAGGAGATTTTTAATATACATCATTATATTTGTATTCAACTCTATACTGGCTTGACTGTGCAGAGTCAAACAGCGACCAGCTTGAGTCAAACAGTGATGATGGCACCTACTTCAAAACTAGGGTGCGTAATATATCACCACTATCTCAGTTATCAGTTGATATTAGTTATTAGTTAGTATTTTGGATATTTAATTATTCATGCTCAGTTCCCTCATTGTTACTTTTAAAGTTCATCTTCAAAAACAGTTACATATTTAATTAATTTAATAATTAAATTTACCTCTGTTAAATTGAATCTTTAGCAAATCACAAAATTATCAGTCATTTTTCATTTTGTACATTGTAATGCTGTGATGCTTGAATTCACTAGTGGCATTTACTGTAAAATTATTGATTTTAGTTTGTTTTTAATTTTTAATCTATTTATACAAAATAATATAGAATTTAAATATCAGGGATTTATCCATTATAAGCCATAGCACACAAAATAATTAACTTATCATTACAACCTTATTTTTTGCTGTTTGCTTGTACAACTTCACTAACAATTATCCAATAAGGTGATGTTTCAGAGCTTTACACACAGTGTGATTTGCATGTGATTTGTGTGGCTCATTCTGCACCTCTAATGCCTCACCAAAGATGATGCTGAATTATAGGGCCTTTTAAATATTGTTACCCCACATTCTGAGTTTTGATAACCCAACATTGCTTCAGAGATTATCCTCTTTGGTCTCTCTTTCCACATGCTGATCCTAATCAAAGCTTCTCTGTCTCCCCCCTTCAGCCCACCCTCAGGTCGCAGACGCTTCTGCCTTGACAGATCTGACGAGGAAGAGGAAGAAGAAAAAGAGGAAGGGAGCGCAGGCCGAAGCACCTACCTCTCCCGCTACAAACGCAGCAGCTACCTGAATGACAGCGATGGCGAGACCACCGCATAGCCGCCCCCCGCGCACACATTCACATGTACTCACGTTCACAGAAAGGAGGACTTTTGAGTTTAATATCAGCATCTTCCTTGAACTCTGAACCAGATGAGAGGATTTCAGTGAGAGTGGAGCATGATGGGACACACTCTGGCAAAGATATACCCCTCGTTTCTTTTGACTTGTTATTAGTATTATTATTTCACATGTGCTTTGTGTTTAGAGCTTTAAAGGGTTTGTACAGCATCATGAATCACAGCACTGTTGACTCTTTCCTCTTTGTGTGCTTTTACTTCTGACGTTCTTCCTCTTCCTTTTTAAAGAAGCAGTGACTTTACCAAACGCTGTGCTTGCATTCTTACTCCGGTCAGATTCAGTAATGGATATTGCTTGGGGCAACGCGCTGCCGCCTCTTGCATGTTCAGGCCTGAGCCAAAGATACATGGCATTGTGTAAACATGAACTCTCTGGATTTTTCTGTTGTGTTAGATTTAAAAGAAAAGAAAGCCAAGAGAAAAGGACAACAAAAAATATTGTATTACCAAAAAAAGAACTTTGTTTTAGGTTTGTAAGCAAATTAGTTTTTCATTCTTGACTTGAGTCAAGGTGGGGCTGATTTAAGATCTCCACACCTGTTGTGTTTACACAAACACAAACCTACTTTTATCTCTCCACCTCCACCCCTTCACACACATAAACATAAGCATTCATGTTTTTTCTCGAGTAAGTGAGAGGGAGCCCATTTCTCCTCTCGGTCTTCACTTTGTTTTGATGATTTTAGTGGAGAGGAAAAAAGGCGATCAGGTCAATGATACGAGAAGAGGGCAGCATTTTGGAAATATCAGGTCTGCACTCTAAAAGCTTTTTTTTCCTCCATAATATGCCTGTCTTGTTCTGTTTTGACTGAATTGACTATAGTAAGTGTTTGCTCATAGGAGACATTGTATGGCTCAGTGGTTTATTCCCACACTTTCTTGTTGTGGTTGTTATTGTTCTCAGGCTTTTTTTTTATCATCGATGTCCGGCTTTCCCAAGGGAATGCCCATGATCCTGGCTATATGGGGCATTGTGGTAATTTATCATCCAGCTCTACCGATACTGGATAAACCGCTTTAAAGTTGCTTTTTGCGCTGATGTGATGCAGCCAGAAGCACGAGATGGAGACGTTTGACAGAACTGATACTGTGAAATCCCAGCTTCCCTGCTGCATGTCGTCACATTGGATTCATCAGTATTTTTGGCCTTACCTAATGACTTTGAGACTCACTTGAACTCGTACGGACACACACCCCTCCGATTTCCATTGTTGCCTTCTGTTTTGTTGTTCTGCTTTCATTGTAGTATTTATGATCTAGCGTTGATGGATTAAGTGAAGCTAGCAAAATATAAAGCAACAGCATATTATGGCAATGAAAGGATGTCATTGCTTCTCTTAGATTTTTAAAGGGAGACTGCGTGTGTATTTTACATGGCTTTAGAGACCCTCTGCAAAGGTCAACCACTTTATCCACTTTTCTATGCAGTCAATATTGATTTTAATATGAAAAATTAGCATTTTATGATGTTTCTGGCAAATTAAAACGTGGCTACAAGATGCATAACATTTGCTGGCTGTACACATTAATATATAAATTTCTGTATGATTCATTCTAGCTTTCAAAATAGCTAATGTTTATTTTCTTTATTGAATAAATGACCACTTGATAAATGATTTTGCATTACAGTTTAATATATTGTAAATAAATGATTGTGATTGTTTTAGACTTGTTTCACCATGCTTATTTCATAATACATTTTTTTTATAGCAAGCACAAAAGGAAAAAATTTTTTTTTTGGCATGCTTAACAATTTTCTTCTCACATTTTAAAGCTGCAGTGTATTATTTCTGCACTGTTAGTGTCATCAAAGAAGATTTTTTTTCAATAAAATGATTTCAATAAAATAATAAATAAGCAATAAACAATAATAAGATGGTTCAGAATACATTTATTGCAATTAATAATATAGTTTTTCCAAATACGCATAAAAAAACCTTCAATTATAACAAAAATAACAAAATTCCTCTTAAACTTCTCATAGATCAAGCAAAAAAACTTAACCTCTTAACTTGATTTTAGTCCAGAGTCCAGTTTTAATGCAAAAAATAAATAAATAAAATTACACACAGCAGCTTTTTTTTATTTTTTATTTTTATTTTTTTTTTATCCAAAGCTTTTAGATATAAAGCCTGCAATATTCGCCATCTCTGTAAGGGCAACAAATTCTGTGTGTCTTTCTTACATTTCTCAGAGATCAGGTGAAACATCTGACTGAAGCCTTAAATTTCAGTATTTAAATACAAAATATGCATCCAAATTACACTGAGTAGAAAAGCCCTGCCTATGATTCACATTCAACAAGCTTTTCTTTTCCATTGGCTGTTTGCTCCTTTGCACAATAGGAAGGCTTGCAGTAATCTGTATCAGCTAACAATAGGAAAGGCAGCTTTCTGGGCACAGCTCAGCTTGAGCTTTCCATTGGCTCCATCAGTGCAGTCCAAGCAGAGAAGTAGGTGAGATGAGTGTGAGCCAACGGCAGTGCTCTGCCAAATAAACCAGCATTTTATCTTAAACCACATTCAAATAAATGCTGATCATAGGCTACAATTCTCTTGCCTAAAACCTAACAATTATGATCCATATTTCAACTACCCATTCACTAAATAACTGCTATCTTGAACAAACATTTGAATGTACATTTCCATGCCTTATTAAGGATTATATGCAGAAACATGTACAGCCATGTATACAGCCACCTTTATAGTAATTTATAAATGCAGGTTGTAAGCTTGAATTTTTTATAATGGACTGTTATTATGACAGCAGTACAAATCAAAACTTTATAATGTATTTTTATTAGTGTTGTTTTTTTTTAATAATATTATATATTATAATATTCTTAGTGTTGTTGTTGCTATGTTTATATTTTATACAAATTATACAATTATGTAATTGTATATTAATTGAAAATATGAATTAATTAAAATTATTTATATTTTAGATAATAAAATAGATACAAATTATACAATTATATAATTAATTGCATATTAACTAATTAAAATGCTGTTATATTTTATTCATAAAATACAATTTATACAAATTACTAAAATTTTAGATTCTATATCTATTATATAATTTATATCTCTCTATTTATTTATTATTATTATTTGCTTTGCATTAGGGCCCAGAAAGCTGAATCCTTATATGGCTGCATTTAAATTTCCATTTTTGTCACACATGCATATATATATATATACAGTATTTAGCATGCGAGTAGAAATCTATATAAATCCTGATGCACTTATTAAGAAATGGTAGCAATGAGATGTATTGTATAAAAGCCATGGCAACCTAACCGAGACAGCAACAGTAACCATGCGGGGTGGAACTTATTGTATTAAATACATGTTTGCATTATTTCTATTTATTATGATTTTATTGTCATTTTAGCTTATTGTTATACTTTCCTTTTTTATTTGCATTACATAACTTGCTCACCAATGGATCCTCTGCAGTGAATTTGTTGCCGTCAGAATGAGAGTCCAAACAGCTGATAAAAACTTCACAATAATCCACACGACTCCAGTCCATCAGTTAGTGTCTTATCAAGCAACAAATACCTCAAGGCGTTTTTCACTTCAAATCATTGCTTCCAGCTAAAATACTAGTCTTTTATCCACACTATTGCTTTCTCCAGTGAAAAAGTAATCTCATCTGAATTGTTTTGTATTTATTATTATTATTATTATTATTATTATTATTATTAATCAATTCATATGTGTGTTCATAGGTGCTTCTATTTTGGCTATTACACAACGGCCTAAAACATGGTTTGTCCAATCAGAATTGGAAGTTGGAACCATCCTTTTTTTTTTTTTCATAGCATATTTTGAATAGGCTACAGCTTGTATGTGTGTTTGCTTCCTCAGAGGCCTCTTCCACTCTGCCGGGTACAATTATCTGACACTGTCTGGATTGTAATATCCTCTGATGAAAGGAGTGTTGTAATATTCATGTGTGGCCATTATTCCCCTGCTGGGCTACAGTGTGTGGTGAGAGAGGTGGAGGTACAGTACAGACACAGGATGTAAAGACACAGCGTTGTCTGTCTCTCCCCAGCGTAAATTTTATGAGAAGATGCTGTAACGCCATTTGATGCGCTCTGTGTTTCCTCCTAGCAGCTCTGGCACCAGGCAGATGCAGCTGACACATTCTGTAACCTCTCTCCCAGATCCCTGATGACAGCATCCCCAAGACAGACACACACTTGTGTTCACCAGCCACTGCCGGAAAGCAGCAACAATATCATCACAACCAATTCATACAAGCCTCACCAAGCCCAATGATTAAAGATTTTAAATACAAAACCAAAAAAAAACCCACAAAATCTCCAAATCTGCTACAATAGAGGTTCTCATGACTGTGATTTAAAAAAAAAAAAAAAAATTATACAATAATTAACAAGTTAGCATTAAGTAGCATACGAGTTATGGACCACAGTTTCATTTAAAACCATGCGATGCAGGGCAGTCGAATAAGAAAACAGAAGGTCTAAAGTGCAATGTTTTTTCAATTATGGGTCATTTGCTAGACACTGCAGGGTGAGCTCAACAGTCAAACCTGTCCATCTAGTGCACATTTATGTAGAAAAACAATGAAAAAGCAGCGGAGTAAAATGAAAAACCCTGTTCTGTGTAAACTAACTTGGTCTATTTTTGCTTTGCCAGTGAAAATAGTTCCAATAGTCCAGACAAAGATAATCATCTGCGGCTGGCCTGCAAGCAATACAGTGTTTTGAATAAATCGGTTGTGTAAATGATTCAATGACTCACTCATAAAGACTTGTGTTCCTGAATGACTGAGTGGTTTGAACGAATCAGTGGTATAAATGACTCATTCAGAAAGATATGTTGCATTTTCTGAACGAATCAGTGTTTTGAAAGAACTGCTTGTGTAAAAAATTTAGTGACTCAGTTCATAAAGTCACTAACAGTTCTGATCCTTGAACAAAACATTACACAGAAAATAATCAAATCAAACATGAACACCATTTATTTTTGTCATTATTTCAGCTTTGCAAATTGCTTTATTTAATTACATGTTGTCATATATATTTTACCGTAAATTATAGTGTAATTCTTAATTCACTTCCAAGAATATTTTTTAAAGTAAATGGAATGCATTGTCATAAATGTAGTAGTAGTAGTAGTAGTAATAATAATAATAATACAATTAATTATTCATGATTAAATCAATATTTTCTTCATCATATATGGTTCATCAACTTAGTTGACCAAATAACAGTTTTTTTTTCTTTTTGTCAGTGTAATCCACTATTTTTTTTATATTTGCAGCCGAACCCCAAAGTCAAACTCCCAAATAAAATAAAATAATAAAGAAAATCCCCAAGGGACTCATATGCTGGCACTACACTGCTGTGCTCTGTCATAACCCAGGGATATTGATCTTTACTTGTGCTGTCATCATAGTCTGCGCTGCCATGTTCTCTGATCCCCCTGCTGGAATGAATCCTAGCCCTCTTGACCCTCACAATGTCTTCTCTCTAAGGGCTCCTCTGGGGTTTATGCTGGTGTGCCGCAGGAAGATTACCACAGGGATGGAGCATTTTGTTTGCCGTTGGTGTCTAAAGGAAAGACAGCCACTAATTAATGGGTGTCTCCTGAGGCAGGGTGTGCAGTATTAGATAAACCTTGGGGTTTGACTGGCAGGGGTCAGGAAAGCCTGACCTCCTTTTTGTTAAATGCACATGTGTGGATATAAAAATCAGAGAAGGCCAAAAAAAACATCTCAGCTTTGAGCTCATGAGACTCAATTTCAGGCTCCACAGCAGGTGCAGGGTCATAGATTTAAAATGAATGGGGTGTGCTGTAAACATTATTTGTTCGGGATTTCAGATGGCACATAAAAAGCAAGGATGTAAGACAAAGTGGCATCTATATTGAAGAGCAATGACAGCACAGAGAAGCAGATAGAAAGCAGAAAAAAGTGCAGATATTGAAAAAGTGCAGATCTGGTTGTAAGTTTTTTTTTTTTTTTTTTTTTTTTTTTTTTTTTTTTTTTTTCCACAAAAAAAAGTTTTATAAGTTAAAAATAAAAAAAAATAAAATGAAAAAAAAAAAAAAAAAAACTTCAAAAGTCCATATGCTGCTGGATCAATTAGATTTGAGTGTCAGAACTAATAGTTGTATTATTAGAAATGCATAAAACAACAACAACAACAAAATTACATAGAAGATATTCAAATCAAACATGGCTTAAGGAATGCTGTGTACTTTTCTCATTAATTATACTTTCCTACTTTTTTCATTATGGTAACCTAGTTGACCAACTGCAAATATTAAAAAAGTAGTGGACTACACAGCAAATAATGTAAGTGGAAATAAAAACTTATTTGAAGTATACTTTTTTTGGTCATGAATATGGTTAAAAAGAAAGAAAGAAAAAAACACCAAAGTGCTTGAAAGGTTATGAAGTTTTCACTTTAAAATAGTTATTCACACTTGTTTGAAAGCAATTAGGATTTTGTCTATGTATGTATATATATATATGTGTGTGTGTGTGTGTGTGTGTGTGTGTGTGTGTGTGTGTGTGTGTGTGTGTATATATAAATATATATATATATATATATATATATATATTTTATTTTATTTTTTTCTTCTTCAAGAAAGAGTAGGAGTGTTATTCTCATTTCTGTCACAGGTCAGGGTGTGTTGATGTTTGTTTTGGTCCTGTCATTTTCTGCAGCATGTTTGTTGAGCAATCAATCATGAGTTGATCACCCACACCTGTCGCTCGTTCCCTTTACCTTATTTATTCCCAGCTGTGTCTACCCTTTGTTGTCAGTTGATCACTCAGTGTTGTGTGGATGTGTCATGTTCTGAGAGTTCATTGTTTTTATCTGCTTGTTACAGAAGGTTGTACTGTAGGATGAGGAGTTTGCAGAAAGAAGCTTTCAATTGCTTGACTCAGACTCGTTGTCAGTTGGTCGTCTCACTTCCTTTTCCTCTTGACGGTCTCCTCAGTCAGTGCGTCCATGGAGGTGTGTACGGAGCTACTCCTCAGAGGCGCAACTTATTCACCTTGTCAGTTATTGTGCACGTTTGCTCCTAAAGTTTTCTAATAAACTTTTTCATGTTGTTCACTGCAGTTGAGTCTTCCAATCTCATCTGAACCCTGACAGTTCAATGCTAAATAAATAAATCAATAAAAACTTTCCAAACAACAAAAAAAAAAATTTGTAACCTAACACCAGTTTGCTTGTGCCCGTTTACTTAAAATAATGAAACATTAAGGATGTTCCTATAATGACAGCCTAAATGCATTAAAAACAATCAAGAGAACAAACAGTTCATACAGTTTTTTATTTTTGGTTTTCTGTTTAGATGAGGATGTGTCATGCATCCTCAGTCGAGGTCAGCAGCGGATCACAGGCAGGCTGCTTGAGCTCTGTGCTTAAATCAAACCCCCTGTCCAATCTGATCAGACCTTTACAGAGGGTGGTAAACATCACTCATCACCATAGAAACGCAGGCCTTTCTCCCTCTGTTGTCATTCAATGTACGCTTTTCATCACCCTTGTTCATGTCAACTCAATACACTGACACCTTCCAGAAGGCCAGTCTTTTGACATTTCCTGGAAGAGGTCAATATTTAAGAGACAGACAGACAAAAAAATGAGAGAAATGCTTATAAGAAAAACTCCAACCCAGCAGTCTGAACTTATTTCCTCAAGCTTTGAGATTGAGTTATGGTTGTCTTCATCCTCCTCCTCTCTGCTATGAAATATACTACTGATGGCTGATGAAAAAAACTCGGCGTCAGAATTCTGCTTTAGCACTCTATTGCATGCACTCAGAAATTTCTGTTCATTGAAATGAATTCTATAAAAGAATGTTACAATGATTACAATGATACAGTGTAATAGACTTTTAACTGCTACATGACAGAATCAAATACACTCTTATGGCAGGTCTTTTTTACTTTAATGTTAATACTAAAAAGATTATTATAAACCATTTTTTAAATAACATTCTTTTTAATATTCTTTTGAACTTTTTATTCATCAAAGCACACAAAAAATGTATCATGGTTGCCACAAAAATATTAGGAAAGCACCAAATCAGCATATTAGAATAATTTCAAATCAGAGACACTGAAGAGTGGAGTAATGACACAGAAAATTCAGCTTTGCATCAGGAATAAATTACATTTTAAAATATATTATATATAAAATAGTTATTTTCAATTGTAAACCATTTTAAAATAAAAATATTATATATAATATAGTTATAATAAATTATATAAATATATATATATATATATATATATATATATAATATACAAATTAAATAAATGTAGCCTTGGTGAGAAAAAGAGTCTTCTTTCAAAAAAATGTTTTGATTCTTGCCAACCTATGCTTTTGAAAGTTGCGTGACTCTAAAGACATCTCTTAATTATAAACCATTTTATTGCTTTCATATGTGTGAAGAAAATGATTTTGTTGAGTCAGCCTTGAAGCAACGTCATGCAATAGAGACTTAAATTGCTTTTTTTAATATACTTATTTTTTAATGGTAAGGCCACTTCATGGCCACTTTAACAAACAGCGAGGCCAGAGTTAAGTGCGGTTAAATCCAACTCTCCACAACAACAAAACCACAAGTGGAGGATTTTGCTGAATTATCTGTTATGAAAGGACAGAGTATCCAGAAGTGATTCTACTGTATATCAGAGCCTCACAGATTTTGTGCATTATTTTGTGCAAAGACGCTTTTTGCCCTTCCTTTAGGCATCCAGCACCTGCATTGTTTCAGAGAGCGGTCTGATTCTCTCTCTCCCAATCATTATAAAGCTCCTTTATCATTTGCGCCGGAGAGCTCCTTTGACTTTTCTAGGAAAAAAAGCTCTCCTTTAGACTGGAGACATGGAAATGACCGTTCCACGCATACGTGAGTCAGTAAAGAGGCGTGGAGCTGCATTTATTAAACCTCAGTGCGATGAAGTCTTTGCCTTCACAATCGCTCCAGTCGCTCTCGTGGCATCAGGTTAGCTCTCATCAGAGGTGGTAAACATTAGCTCATGCATGTTTGATGGCTTTTTAATATGGCCATCGATACACTAATACTATCAGTGCATGCTACCTTCTAGCCAGAAGGATGAAAAGGCCCCCAGTAACCCGCTGTCACATTGTATAATTTCCTCATTCCCCCTGATGGTGCCGGTGGACGTCTAAAGTAAAAAGCTGCCTGATTAGTGATTAACATGTTTACAGGGGAAAATGGGTCCAGGCAGCAAGTCAACAAATGACACTGACTTCCCCAAGACAAATGGTTTGACTGCTGATGTCTTTTAACAATACGCTCCGTTTGCCGCCAGACTGCTCTCTGCGAGAAGAGGAGTAATGCATAAAATCATAAAAACTGACAAGTGTGCACTTTAATTTTAATGCCGTTGGCCACAGATGAATGCATTCACAATCAGACAATATCAGACGATACTGTTAGAAACTCATCGCGGGAGGCTAATGGCTCCCTTGTCAGTGCAGCAGATGCTGAAACATGGTGGGCTGTACTCTGGTGATCAGCATCAGAGGTTATTGATCTGTCATCATTCTCCTGAACGGTATGGAAATCTCAGCAGGCTTTTCATAAAAATGTTAATGGTGAAGACAGACATTTAAAATGGTTATTAATCATGTCACATATAATCACATTTTGTCACTTTTTTATGCTTAGGGTGGTGTATTTCTGAATTCAAAAACAGCTTGGTGAAGTGCATATGAGGCAGATGCAAGACACGTCTCATGTATTGTGTTTTTTAACCTGCTATTTTAGTAGGATTGAGATATTGTATTTTTTATAATTTTTTTTAAATAAATGGTTTTACTCATATATTTTCCAATTTAATTGTAATTTTACAGTTGTAATTTTCTAAGTAAAATCTTTTATAATAGTACAGTTTTTATATATATATATTTTCCATTTTTATTGTAATTTTAAATGTGCAATTTTCCAAGTTATCATTTTTTTATTTTCAATTTTCAGTGTAATTTTGTAAAAGTTGTCATTTTGTTTTTGACATTTTTATTCGTTTTTTTTAAGAAATATGTCTGCATTTTTCATAAATTTTTATTTCAGTATTACTTAAGTTATTTTAGTACATCAAGCTAAACTAAATGAAAATGAGAAATGTTGCCAATGCAAAAAAATGTAAAAAAAAAAAAAAAAAAGAAAAAAAACATTTTCATTTAACGCTTAGTAATGACATTTTTATGCATTTAGTTTTAGTAACTATAATAAGCCTGGGTATAAAAAAGTAATAAATTACTTTTTAATTAAAATGTACATGAAAATTAATGAATATGGCTGTAATTTTATATACAAACATTAAATAGTCAATAATGGTTAGAAAAAAAAAACGCCCTATGTTTCTCTTTTAGAGAATGCTAAAAGAAAAAAAAAAATCAAGATTTAAAAATGGCTGTTACCTAGAAACATAATCAGCACATATACAATCTCCAGGTCTACATAAAGCCTGTGGTATTTTTATCATTTCACATGTTCTTATTGTGCAGAAAGGTGGTAAAAGTTAACTTCTTAGCCTGGTAAGGATGTACACTCCCTTTCTTTGTCAGAGAATTAGCATAGCACAGTTACCAATTAGACATCAACACTGTCATATTATATTAAATGTATGTCATTGTAGGCTCTTGGATTCAAAGTGACAATCTGGCATGAGACTGGAAACGTTGAATACGAAAAGGTTAGAGGTCGTCTGAGGGAGCCTGTCCCATGGCCAACTGAGAGAGCAATTTCCCTATGATAGGGTCGAACTTGAAACCGTGGCCTGTGGAGAAAAAAAATGAGAAAAAACAAATCACATTTGCTGAGAGGTGAATCATCGTAGGATGGAGTTTACATTCATTCAATCCACTGGGGTAGAAGAAGTGCACCTCACGGGAATCTAAAACGGCCTTCTATAAAAAGTCATTAACTGTCGTCCACCATCTGACTCAGAAAACCTTTGCATGAGAGAGCATGGAGAGAAAAAAAAGACCCTCAAATCATGCTGGCACCATTACACCAGCTGTCACAGGACATTTATCTTTTAGGGTGGGTTTTGGCAAACAAGACTGCATTTATTTGATCAAAAATACAGTAAAAATGGTAATATTGTGAAATGTTATTACATAGCTGTTTTCTGTTTGAATATATTTAAAAATGTAATTTATTCCTCTGATGGCAAATGGAATTTTCAGCATCATTACTCTAGTCTTCAGTGTCACATGATCCTTTGGAAATCATTCTAATATGCTGATTTGCTGCTCAAAAAAACAAAACAGGTAATATTTTTGTGGAAACCGTGATACTATTTTTATTTATTTTTTTCAAGATTCTTCAATGAATAGACCGTTTAAAAAGAACAATATTTTACTATTTATTATAATTGGTGAAATTATATATGTATTTACTCACTTTTGATCAATTTAACACGTCACTGCTGAATAAATTTATTAAATCTTATTGACCCTACAATTTTAAAAGGTCGTGTACTTGTCCATATTTTACATGCAATTACAATGAACAGAGACTTGTGCTTCGAAAAGAATGTAAAAACACCTTAAAAGTATCATGAAAGTGATCAGTATGAAACATGCACTAGGTTTCCATTCGTTTGATGCCATATGACAGTTTTGTGAGAGAAACAGACTGAAATTTAAGTTGTTATATTCACTGAAAATCTTAATATCTGACCAAACTCTTATTTGCAATTTCATGAGATATAGTAGTATCTGATTCATGAACAAATTGCTCTTTTAAGTGATTTTCTCTTAAAAGAATAAGCAGATTGGATACCCAAAACTCATCAACATAATTAAGTCTTAACCTTTTGTGCTCCACGGAAAAAAAGTTAGTCATACATTTGAGTAAATAAAGACAGAATTCGGGTGAACTGTCCCTTTAAGACACAGATGGAGCTGGGTAAGATGTTTAAAATGCACTGCATTCTTCTCCGACACTCTCAGCTCTTGCCTTTGCGGATTGGGTGGCCGTTTGAAGTCTGCAAAGCTGGGCTGTGAGTGGATATGGCTTTGACCATCAGACGTGCGCGTGTAGAGGGTCTTCTGTTCTTCCTTTAACCCTATTGATGTATTTGGGTATCCATGGCAACCAGAGGGCCTTGAGCTCAGAGCTTGGCTTGAGACAAATTCTGGGTGGAAAGAGGAGCAACTTCCCACCAAAGTGCTACGGTTTGTGTGTTTGCCCCTGAAACGGCTCCAATTCACACTTAGTTTTTCCCAAGCCACCAATACAACAGCTGCGCCCAGGGCAGGAGAGCAGTGGGGAGGCAAAACACTGTCATTATAGCAGCCAATAAAACGAGAAGAGGCAGGGAGAGGTTAATAGTGAGCATTACTTTGCTCCTATCAGAGTTGTAATGTATTATTAAGGCAGAAGAATATATGTCATAAATCATTAGTGCGCGACGTGCCAGAGCACTGGGATGTGCCAGTTCAGTGAGGCAGCCACACAATGCTTCCTGTGACACCTCCAGAGCTCCTTTAACCGGGACAATGCATTACAAGATGAATAGCTACACTGTGGCGCCACAATACCACTCAGCTGTACTGTATTTTTCTTACCCCTTCCCACCAAAGCCACTCTCTGCACCCCATGCTGCTAACCAGCGCTTCTCTGAAGTGATTACCAGTGGAATTTAATTAGCCCCATAATTAGTCTAAGGAGGAAATGATGGGAACAGATGGAACAAATGCCAGGTGAGCCCTTTGGCCCTCTGAGAGGTGGGTTTGGGAGCATGCAGGACCCAGGGAGCCAGCAACCGCCTTTAATTAGACGATAAAAGGCGCCCGCACTGGGGGTTACACTTCCTGTCCTTCACTAGCGCCCTGTTCCATTCCCTCATTAAAAAGTTAGGATACCTCGACAAGTGGATGTGAGCACGTGTGGCTGTGTTTAACAGGGACGGGATTGTACAGAGTTCATTAGTGCTTGTACTGACCTGAGAATCCAGCACTGATGATGATGTTGCCGTAGATTGGGTGGGAATCAAGGACGAAGTTATGGTCTGGCGTGACCTACAAACAACCAAGCAGGGGAATGTTAAACATCAAGACTGGATTGTAATTATTTCTGCAAATATTTGACCTATTTGTACTCTGAACATGCACACAGCATGAATTATGAGAACTGTTTGAACTGAACTTAAATATAAAATGGTTCTTAAGAGATTAGCCTGAAATTGCTAATGAACAAATTGACTAAGTGATTTAGGAATGACAAACATTTAATTTAATGTCTTGTTGGGGTGTACGCTACCATTCAGAAGTTTGGGCTCAGTAAGATTTATTTTCTTAATAAGACATTAATCATTTTAATCAGGAAGAATGCATTAAATTGATCAAACGTGGCTGTGAAAACATTTATGATGTTACAAAAGATTTCCATTTCAAATTAATGCTGTTCTTTTGAACTTTCTATAAATCAAAGAATCCTGAAAAAAAACGTATAACAGTTTCCACAAAAATATTTAGTAATAAATATTTTGATCATAATAAGAAATGTTTCTTGAGCATCAAATCACCATATTAGTAATGATTTCTGAAAGACCATGTGACACTGAAGATTGGAGGAATAAATTAAATTTTCAAATATATTTCAATTGAAAAATGTATTTGAAATTGTAAGAATATTTCACAACATTAGTGTTTCTTGTATTTTTGATCAAATAAATGTAGCCTTTGTGAGCATAAGAAACTTCTTTCAAAAACATTAAAAAACCCTACTGACCTCAAACTTAATCATTTCACTTCTAAAGATTTTCTCTTCACCCTAAACAAATGTCATTTCTGACTACTACTACCACAAATTATTCTTTTGATTCATTTTGAGCCACCTGATATTTTTCTGTTGAAGTATGAAAATAATCAATACTGTGGTTGGCTGACACTGAAGTTGTTCTGTAGATCGTATCGAAGCAGACAGCTCTGTGCATCATGCTACTAGATAACCGTTTTATATGGTTCCACTCAGTTTCTTGCTTTAATACTGAACTTTATCTCTGCATGCTCACCGGTGTTCTGTGGATCTCCTGACATGGCAGTTTTTTAAAGGATTTAGGTTGTGTTGCATCATCGCTCTCCCTTTTTATGACTGATGTCATAGTACCTTCCATTTGCAAGCTGTTTGTATTATTTTTTCATTTCAGCCATCTGGATGGAAACTTTGTTTAGTCATGCAGAAGTTTACAGAGCAACTGAAAACTTGCTCTGAAAGAAATTAGTTTTTTTTTTTTTTTTTTTTTTAAAGTACTGATGCATTAAATGAGAGGCTAAAACCGCACTCCAACCAGATGTGATGTGATAAGTTTCCCACGACAAGCAATTTTTCTGTCCACACTGAATGTGAAACCGCAGCGTGATGCCACACAATCACAGCCAATCAGAACATCAGGGTTCCCACTTTTTTTGACCAGTGAATTTCCAGGACCTTTCCAGACATTCGTGATGACTGAATATGGATTTTTTTTTTTAAGAGACATCATTGTAGAGATTTTCATTTTATTACCATTTCTACATCAGGTACCAGGGTGAATCTGTCATTAAATTATTATTATTATTATTATTATTATTATTATTATTATTATTATTATTATTATTATTATTATTATTATTATTATTATTTTACATTTTATTACAGTAAATCATTTAAAGTTTTTAAATATAAATAAAATTTTAATTAATTAAAATCAGTACAATATATGTCCCAATAGATTTTTATATATATATTTAAAATCCCCTGATATTTTTTTCAGACTTTGGCTTTTTTGATACTCACTGTAACATACTCCAGAGAGATGACTTTTCACTATGAACAGGAAATAGACATCAAAATCAAGCGACCCACAAAATATCCTGTCGTGGTCACATCTGGTTAGGACAAAAAGTCAGATTTACATGGAAGAAATAGCTTTAATTGCTTGTCACCGTATCAGGTGTGTCTAGAACCAAAAAATCTATTTAAAACCCAACTAGAACCAAAATAAATGGCTTGGTTCAATTCCATCAACTGTCAATCAAATGACATGTCCGAAGAAAATTTGAGCCATGCATTCAAATGTCTTTCTTCTCTTCACATGAGAATGAAAGTTTGGTCCGGACACAGTGGCAGATCAGCGATGACACCTGAGGATGAGCAATGAAGCGACTCACCGTGTACATGCAGCTCTTCATCACAGCAGGCACTGGCACCAGCCCAGGGAGACAGCCGGTGACGTAACGCACGAGAATATCGATGTTCCCTCTATCTGTCTGTTTATCTCACTCATCCGGTTTGGTCTCACTGCCCATGTGTCTGCTCAGACACATGCACGCACACTATGATCCACAAAAACAATCTGACCTATGATACATTACGGATCTGTGATCCAGCACTCAGTATGCTTGGGGGAGCAGCAGATATACATGCAGAAGCCAGGCTCCAGCGACTGGAGCAGACATAATGCATCTAACATGACACAGCCATCTGTGCTCTCCCATTCAGCCTTGCTAAGTGTGATGAGAATGAAGACTCCTGCTGGGCTCTCCTTCGAACTGAAACCGATCCATAAGTACCAGGAGAACACAGACTAGAGGAGAGTGCTGCTTCTCTGCTTTTGTAAAAGCACTGAGGTCCATAGATCCATTCAGAGAGCTATAGATTCACTCCTGTTTGCGCTTGCATCTGATTCACTTGAACTCTGAATGGAGATGTGTGCAGTATTTCAACATGGGGGAATTATGGATTAATTAACAAAGAATGAAAACTATGGTGTTCAATCTCTGGTGGCTTTTTTATGAGATGTGGGCAGGCAATTGCATTAATGCAATGGTCTGTGGTACATATTGATACAGTGGTTTAGGACATGGCTATGTCTATTGTTGCCATGGAGAAGTGCTCTTTTAAATAAAAAAAACATTGGACAAATACAAAATCAGGCTAAAGTTGTGGTTGAAACTGCATTTTTTTAAACCTTTTTGTCACTTCTTTTTTTGTGTGAAACGTGTTGTGGACAGGCTCCAGGGTCATTTTATTCTATTCTATTATAGTATTTATTCATATTTTGAATTTGCTTTTATTTTATTTTTATGTTTAGATTTTTTTGTTTAAAATTTTCTAATTTTGTTAACTGTTATTTGTATTTCTATTGAGCTTTTATTCATTTTTATTTTAACAATTTTAGTACTTATCTCAAATAGTTGCCAGTTTTAATTGTTTGAGTTTAAGTTGTGCATGTAATATTCACGTTATTCTATTTTAGCTTTATTTCAATGAACAAATATATTTTTAATATATTTAATATTTAGTTTTAGTAAACAATAACAATCCAGAGTGACTCAAGATAGACTTGAACCTGAGCAGCACAAAGTTTGCTAACCACTATGCCATGGCTTCAATCAAACCTGTTCTTTAGAAGAAGAAAAAAACAGCATCCCTCCTGTTACTTACCTTTATTAGTCCTGGATACTCATTGGACAGTAGGCCGTATATATCATATTCCCCTTCTTTATGGCTCCATCTCTATAAAACATGGGAAACACTGGCTGACACTGTAGGTGCCTGGGATCTTCTCCTTCCAATAGCATACGTTAATCTTTACAACCTGCCCAGAAAGAAACTGACAGCTTCAAAGTCTTTTCACTCCAAAGAGCATATTCTTACACATCAGCGCTAATTGCAAATGATCCAAATTAAAAGATCAAAAACAGCATAGGAGCATGGGATGTTAATTAAAAATGTATATAAACATTGATATTCTTAACTCACTTCAGAGTAAATGTAATAAGCAGTAAGGAATCGTTAGCTCAGAATAGTGCAGCCTGTCTTCTCTTTCAGAGACCATAAAAATTCACCAGTGCACAAATTCATAGCTCATATATTGTTGTGCTCACCCAAGCGCAGTCTTTCAAGCCTGTGCTATCCTGAAAAATGCAATTCCAATTCTAGGTCCAATTCGGCATTTAACTAACACAGAATACGTTTTCCATCAGTCCTCTTGTGGCGTGTGACACATAAGAGATCTCTGTGGACTGAAGACTCTGGGAGCTGTTTATAGGATTGAGAGGAGAGTATGGTTTCTGTGCATTCACAAATAACTCACTTTTCATTCTGCCTAGGGGTGTAATCCAGATCAATCTGTATGTGGATCTGTGTGTTTCACAAGCTACGGCTGTCAATATGCCTTATATATATATATCCATGCTCCCATTTTCAGAATCTGTTTTCCAAACCCAGACATTTCACACTGATATATTGTTCCATGATGCCTTAAAAGAAAAAAAGAAGGCTAGTAAATGGATGGTTGGATGGAAGAAAGCAAGAAAGAAAGCAGGCAAGAAAGAAAGAAATTATTTAGGTAAGAGAAATGAAATGAAATGATGGATTGATTGATGGATGGATGGAAGAAAGAAAAGAGGGAAGTAAATTAATTTATGAGTGGATGGATGAAAAAGTGAGTAAAAGAGAGTGAATGAATGAATGAATGAATGAATGAATGAATGCATGAAATTAAGAGGGTAAATAGGTGAAGAAAGAAATTTAACCAATGGACGGAAGTAAACTTTGTCATAATTCATCAATAGTAGATCATAAGAAACAGTTCAGCATTTTAATATTAAAAACATGTAGAGCATTATTTAATTTAATCAAAGTCTTTTGAAGTTTAATAATCACATTCCTGTTTTTCCATCCCCAAATACATATCTTCTTAAAATTATAATTAAGACGTTTTTATAACATTTAAGATATTTATGACTTAAAATTTCAAAAAATAGATTTTCTTTTTTAGATTTTTTTACTCTTCTTATTCACACATGTGCTCCTGAATACATTTTAGAGTTCGCACACATCTATTTTTAGTTGCATATGTGAATGAAGTGTTTGCACTGTCGAGCCTTGAGAGGTAAAGAATTCATGTGGTCAGGTGAGTAACTGAAAGAGAGAAAGAAAGAATGGATAGATGGATGGATATGAATGAATAGATGAGTAAATGAAAGAACTGGATGGCTGGATGTATGCTTGACCTTGAGTGGGAGCTGCAGTCCTGTGTGTGTCAGTAGAGTGTTGGCCCAGGGTCCTGCATTGATCACCATACTCCCCCTCTGTACACCCCAGAGCCTGTTGTTATAGTGACCGCCACCCCAGGCGTGATGTCAATCACTTTCTCCCCATCCTTTATCACACCCCCACTGGATTGAAACACCCTCTGAAAAACACATTAACAATAACAGATTTAAATCACTTCAGCATGCTCAACTTTACTGAATAGACAAACCTTCTTGAAAACATCTCATCTATGACAGAAAATCCTAATAAGAGCAGTGAGGATAGACTGGCTAAATTTTAACAGGGGCTGAGTTTGACACAGAGAGATGTCAGCGGGGATCAGTTAAAACTGGAAAAAGCTGGTCAGATTCGGGCAACAGATAATGAAACAGTTTCCTTAGTGAGAGCCAACAGGGAGCTTATCACTGCACTCTGTAGCTGCTGTAGGCAGAGCTTATTGAATCCAGAGAGGCATTGTGTATAAAAGTGCATGGCCATATTCCCTAGATAGGATGTAAGGAGCCTTAAACAAGCTAGTTTGCAGCCATATCTTCAAGAGCTTTAAAAAGCACGGTGAAGGCGACACTGAAGTACAGTTATGTACACAAAGTACATTGCTCAATGCCTTTCTGACACTGAAAGTTTAGGAGTTTCCACAATAAGAGATTTATTTCCACTGTACGCTGAATTTCACAGAATTCTTATTTGAGAATAAACAATTATACTTTGATAAATTATAACAGCATTTATCATAAAAAAATCTAACATATCAAGCAAATGTCTACCCTTTATTGTACCAAAAACTCATGTCATCTGATTTTTTCATTTGTATGTCTTTTTTCTAACTGCTATGGTGAGCTCAAATTGATCTACCGACTCCAATGAGGAGAAAATACATTTCAGTGATACTGTTATGAGGATAGACACAATCTGTCCAACTTTATAAATGTCTTTAATGTCACTTTTGATCAATTTAATGCATCCTTGCTGAAAGTACTAAATCATACGGAGCCCAAACTTCTATACAGTAGTTTATATGTGACCCTGGACCACAAAACCAGTCTTAAGTGTCAGTTTTTCAAAATTTAGATTTATACATCATCTGAAAGCTGAATAAACAAGCTTTCTATTGATGTATAGTTTGTCTGGATCAGGAATCTGAGGGTGCAAAAAAACAAAATACTGAGAAAATCGTCTTTAATGAAGTTCTTATATTACTAATCAAAAATTACGTTTTTATATATTTACAGTAGGAAATTTACAAAATATCTTCATGGAACATGTTCTTTACTTAATATCCTAATGATGTTTGGCATAAAAGAAAAATCTGTAATTTTGACCCATACAATGTATTTTTGGCTGTTGCTACAAATATACCCCAGTGACTAACTCTGTCCGCATACAGCACGCCAGCATGGGTGTCTGTCAGTGCTCTGTTTGCATCAGTGAGAGTCACATTGGGAATGTGATGGCTTAATTCTTGCTTCTCCAGAAACACTGTGGGAACTTGTGCCTTTGCATCATGGCCTTTAGGTGTGAGAAACCCTCTCCGTTCTCTGGGCCCATAATCAACAGGCCTGTGCGCCTGCGAGGAAAAGTTCACAAGATGACTTAGATGTCCATGTTAAACAGCTACACCTTGATTTAGGTGGAAGTGCTTAGAGGCATGTATAAATTGTGCACAGCGCCGTCTGCGCCTACTTGTGATGCAGGTGTCTTAATGTAAGGAGTTATGGCACTATAGATTAGAGGTTGGGAATACAGGCTTTAAATCAACAATGTGTGATAGATGGTTGAGTTGTTTTCTGTGGATACTGTTTTTCAAGGCCTACTTCATCAGCCAGCCATCATGATGCATGGGCAGCATGAGATCACAGGTCCATATCATTCATCAGAGATTTTTATGACTGAGTCCCCCACTGTGTGTGTGTTTGATTGGGGACACTGAAAGAAGGACTCCATGTCATATTTGTCAATGCCTAATGTGGCTAAGAGGAGTAGGTTGGGGCGAGATCTTTGCAGAGGTAAATTAGTATTTCAGAGAAGTACTTTGTGATTTTAATACTGACCAAATCAAATGATTTTAAATTACCTAATGTTTCTCAACTACCTCAGGGATCCTAGGAACAGGAACAGCCATAGGAACAGCCATTATTGCTGAATCCTCATTTATTTTGCCCTTTGCTGAACACTGTGACTAAAGCGAAATTTGTCATTGCACTGCCTGTCAAATATTTATTATGGATTTTGACCTTTTTGGCAGCTCTCTGGGTAAAATAACAGTTGGTTGTTCAAGCTGCCGGCATCTAATCTGATGTAAAAAGAAAATCAAATCACCAAGAGTCAGAACAGCCAGTGTAAGAGTGTCAGGTATGATCTTCGCCTTAATTAATTCAGTCTCTTAATTATATGCATAATATTGTAATAGAAGCGCCCTGGGCAAAGTAGTGTTTTGGACAATATCTACATAAATCTGTATCATTTGGCGAGGAAATTGCATTGCTAATGGACAACACGAACTAAGTAACTATTTAAATTATTAAATTAAAAAAATGAATCCAAAGCATAGAAAAAAAATTACTCATTCCGTAAGGATGCATTAAATTGATAAAAAGTGACAGTAAAGACATTTATGTTATCAAATTTCTATTGCAAATAGATTCTGCCCTGATTGACATTATTACGCAATCAAAAAGAAAATCATTAATGCTGGGCTTAAATGATTAATATGAACAGCAAGTCACTTTATTGCATTTATTTATTGTCCAAAACCCCACTTTGCAAATGACTTTCCATAACCACCACATCCACACAAACAACCCTATCATGTAAATAAATACTAATCCTGTCCAAATCAATTATATTTTTAATAACTGTAACTTGTTTGGTAAGCAAGTGTTATCTGAATGTTACAAATTTCTATGTAAGAAGAACAGAACAAATCCAGCATCCTTTAAAATCTTGCACACATTTTTCACTCGCTGCCCAGCAGTCTCTGAGATGCTCAAGGGCACAGGTGGCCTCTCATCAGGACCCATCCGTCAGAGAGCTGAGATGGATAGTTGCGAGAGAAAGAGGAAGGCGCCTGATTCTACATCAAGGCTGAGTGGGCTTGATCCACTTGTGATCCATTACACCTCTCAGACACTGTAAAAACAAGTGCACCCCATGGTCTGTAGATGATGCTTAGGGACTAGAATGAAAACGCTCCTTTAAAGTTATGGGTGATGGCTATAACAGTCTGCAAGTTTTGTTGTACAGTGCCTGCATGTTGCATTGTGGAGAAATTCTTTATTAGATGTTTACATACACTCACCTGTACAGTTCAACACCTGCTTCTCTCTCAAGCTGAGCCCAGAGCTCATAGCTTTCCTGCATCATCTGTATGAAGAAATCTTCCTCATAGGTTTTCCGTATAAGCTGGTCTGGCCATGAGCGCTCCCTCTGGAGTGGGCGAAAAAAAAACTGGGGAGAAAGATGGAATTCAAAGAACACTGATCCCACTGGACTTGCACTACATCTGTTTTAATAATAATAAAAAAAAACTACCATAACAGTCAAGTCCATATGTTATATACAAGAATTATTAATGTTGACTCTTACATTTACTTAATTGCTTTAGGTGAATATTCTGCCTTTACCATTTTACTAACATTTGTATTATGCTGTCATTTAGAATTAAGTGAATGAATCATAACAAGACTGAACAAATTATTTAGAAACCATGCTGCAGCGACCTGCTCCAGCAGCAGAGTTTTCTGCTTGTTTTTGGCCAGCTGACAGGCAGTGCATGCAGTCGTACACTTCAGACGACATTTCTAGCTTCAGTTCTCTCTCGTAAGATTCTTCCGACACACAAACAAAAACTTCACTTCTTGTTGTTGCAGTGCACTAGACTAGAGAAGAGCGAGCAATTTCAGACACAGCCATCTTTTCAAAGAAGCAGCACAAGCATGTTTATTTGTTTGTTTTAGGTTGTTGCAGCCATGATTAGTTCATAAAAACGTAATCATTTTGAACCATAATATAATTTTACCTAGTGCTAAAATTCATTAACTTTTACATATCTTGGTTGAAATGCAGGTGTTAATAAAGTACCTTTACTTAAACCGAATCAGTATGTTTGTTAATTAAAGTATCAATTATATCCTAAAGGGTATCTACAGGATTTTGAAGCTCAAATTTAAGACATTTTAAGACCTGCACAAACAAAATTAATACCATATGAGCGCAGTAGGGCAATGTCTATAAGGGCGTAGGTTTCCTTTTGACATTGGTGGGGACATAAACCCAAGTACCCGCAACTCCCCCCGCACCAAATACCCAATAAATATCGCTTTTCTGATAGACATTAGACCACAGTTTCGTGTCACTTAAAGTCTTCGTTTACAGCTTATGTTTGCCAACATATTCATAACTCCTTAATAGTTTTTTTTTGTTGTATGTTTATCAGTCAATAATTAAATAATTTTTATTTTGTGAACCAACAACATCAGCATCAGAGTCTTTATCACTAAATTGCTTCACAATTCAGCCTTTAAACCATCTTTAAGAAAATGAATGAGTCAAAAGTATCAATTATTATAATAATTTAAACGACAGACTGGCTTATTGAAAATGCACATTCATTCTCTGCAATCAGGTGGCGATTTTGGAACAGCAGAAGTTTCCTCAGTAATGGCTGTACACAAAGCAGCAGCACCTGACTTTGAAACGGGCAGCGCTTGTGTTTATTTAATGAAATCATAGACTTTTGAAGTTTAATCCTCACATTAAACCATAAGGAAATTCTTGTCTTTCCGTGCCCAAATTTAAGACCTCTTGGAATCCAAATTAAGACTTTCTTGTACCATTTAAGACTTTTTTATGGCTTTAAATTTGATACAACTAAATGTAAGACTTTTTAAGACTTTTAAGGACCCGCGGAATAGTACGTTGTGGTCCTATATTGGTTCATCTCAGTTTTCGATTTCGAAACTGTTCTCGGTTCAAGGAATCGGTGTTGTTAACTCAAGATCATTCAGACCAGTTGTTTGAATCAGAAAAAGAATGAATCATTTATGAATCGGGCAACATTACTTCTAGAAAGTTCGGCAAAATGGAGAGGGTGCATATGTTTGTTGTATCTGCACTGCAATGATTCTTTATCATGACATTTAACTATTTGCTTTTATTGCTTGTCTGTGCTCACTGCGAGTTTGCGAAGTGTGAGGCGCGGCCATTTGAAAGTCAGTGGCAGGGTCTGAAATCACATACTGTCTAACGTTAGGTACCGTTCTGAATAAGTAATTACTTCGCAACTTGAGGATGTTCTATATGAGTGTGTGTAGTATCAATGCAATCTACTCTTTTATAAGTACTCTGAATTCTGACATACTTATTTTGTCACATAGCCTACTGTTTTTTCGCCTACTAAGTAAGGATGTCTGCGATTTCGAACGCAGCCATTTCTCTCACTAGTGAAGAATCAGAAAACCTGGAGCGGAGCTAAAGTGGAGTAACTGCAGAATGATTTCAACAGTCGCTCCGTTCCACTTAAATGGCCAGTTCCAGACTTTAAGTGTGGATTATTTGTTTGTCTAAAAGGTAAGTTTTAATCTATATTCATTTATTTTATAATATATATTGAATGATTGTATAATTGTTAGCTTTCAAGTATCGTCAAATACTTATAAGATAATTTTGTCAATACATTTAACATGTGAAATATGTTTCAAACAGGGCAGCATTAGACTTGTTATGGTTTACATGTCCAAGGACAATGTAAATAGCTGTTTGTTTTTGTTTGTGACAATGTACTTGAGCAGATAAATATGAGAACAGGCCAAAACAAAGACAGAGTGCTGTGTCTGGCAGATTTGTGACTGGGTTCCTAAGTGTGTAACATGGTACTGTGGAGTCAGTCACAGGCTGAGCAGATGGATCCTGTGGATGGTCAGGTCTGGAGAGGGTCAGATGGTCCTGCCTCCTGCTGCTGAGGCCTGTCATGGACAGATGTAGTCTGATCTTCCCCACAGAAATGCTGGTAGAATGCTTTTTGTGTGTAGTATGCAAATAGGTTTGCTGAAGTTATATCTTATTTTAATGCAATAGTTCACCCAAAATGAATGCAGTAAATGGGTCCCCCTAGAGTGTGAGTTCAAACAGCTGACCAATTAACATCGTATGAAGTGAAAAGCTATGCGTTTGCAAGAAACAAATCCATCATCAAGACATTTTAACTTTAAATTAACTTCTGGCCAAAATACGAGTCCATAATCCATAAAGACATTAATTAATTAATAGACTGGAATTGTGTTGATTATTTGTGGATTATTATGATGTTTTTATCAGCTGTTTAAACTCTTATTCTGACGGCACCCATTCAGTGCAGAGGATCCGTCAGTGAGCAAGTAATGTAATAGTAAATTTCTCCAAATCTGTTCAGATGAAGAAACAAACTCATCTACTTCAACTACTTTATTTAATAGTCATCAGTCTGTTTGTGAGATTATAAAAATGGACAAAAACAAACCATTCCAGTATGACACGTTCTGACGGAGGTATGGCAAATGCTTTTCCATGCTAAGACAGCAATGCTTGTCTAATGCATATAATCAGATCTGATTTAATTTCCAGATATTAGAGATATTTATTTAGCCTGCATAATTACGATTGGCTGACTGTAACTGGAAACTCGTGGCAGAAGTATGTGCATCTGACAGAGAGCTATTGTGTTGTCATGCTGTCTCGGCTTGATAAAGACACCCCCTCAGTCTCATTCATCTTCAGTTCTGTTCACTCTTCAGCTTTAGAAGGACGGCTCCAACATCGCAATTAACCCCTCTCTTCCTCCTCAGCTTGTTAGGCTGGTTTTGTGTTCCATCAGATCAGTGCTCTCGCCGATATGTATCAGCCTTCCGAAACATATCTGGAAGCTTATTGATTTTGGCATATTATTTTATGAGTGGGAGTTGGGAGGCTGTAAATGGTGAACAGGCTGTTTCATTGTTTGAGCTGCTAAGCTGCTGTATAATTACATCGGTGACCGTAAAGCCTGCTGACTGAGCCCACAGCTGGGCGAAAACACAGCTAGTGAAATAAGTTGGTGCCTCATGCTCTTTATGAGCCAAGGCCTTGGTGGGACCCCAGAATCACCATCTGTAGGCAGTGAATTTTATTTCCTGAAAGGCCTTTTGTGGCATAGGCACGTACAGTCTCCCCATGACATGATGTATGACAGGTCTCTTAAGCATTTTAAGGGTTTACTGCCTGGCTGTACAGCAGTGTTTAAACTGCAGTGTCAGGACAATCTCATGAACATCACTATGTCTCAACATCAATAACTATTTGAGTGGAGAAAACGATGCTGCAAAGATTTTACTGCCTGTGGGATAAAAGTGCTGTCACACCACTTGTGATGTGAACTCATCAGGGAATTGCTGTATTTTCTTAGCTTCGTGGAAAGGTAAAAGCAAATTCCATGCAGGGACTGGAAAACATTTGTTGACCAAAACTAAATAGTGCTATAGGCTTATTCAGCAGGTATCTGTCAATATTCTGTAAATATTTTTCCCATTCATTTTTACAATAGTTTTCTTTGTTAAAGAGATATGAGGTGAATTATAACAGTACAACCTTTAATTTGAAGTGTCTTGTAGTTTGTAGTTTGTAGATGTCTTTCAGGCATTTCCACACTGAAGCAGGGTTGTTTGCTGAAAACTGGTTCTCCAGCTTTATAGAGTAGTTCTTCTTGATCTCCTTCTTTGGGGCATCCTCTTTAGCCTGACAAAGCTGTCTGAGTTTTGCTGTGAACCATAGCTTGTCATTGTTGTATGTTAAATAAGTCCAGGTATATATCCTCACAGAAACTGATATATGATGTTACAGTCTCTGTGAGCTTGTTTAGACTGGTGGCTGCAGCTTCAAAAATGCTCCAGTCAGTGCAGTCGAAGCAGGTTTGTAAATCCTGCTCTGCTTCATTATTCCATCTTTTAACAGTGCTTTCCCGAGAATGATTATAACAGAGTCCAGGTATGTTGCTCTATGTCTGTGATCTGATCAGCCAGTTGTAGTGTCTCACTTACGTGCGCTTGCGGAGGAATGTAAGCACTTATGAGAATGAACAAGTAAAACTCCTGTGGCGAGTAGAAGGGCTTACAACTGATGAAAAGCACTTCTAGATCGGGACAGCACATATTCTTTAATGCTGTTATATCTGTACACCACCTTTCATTGTGTCCCACTGCCATGCGAGGAAAAACTAACAAAAAACATTAAAACAGCTGGTGAGCTCCACACTGAGTCAGCCGTACGCAGCACAATCTTGAAGGAACATGTTCCAGGAAATCCCTAATATGGACAAATGCATCCAGCTATCGCTATGACTGAATAAAAAGATAGAAACCTTATGAATGATGAGACAAGAAGACAATAAACACTGGACTGCGAAAATATATAGTCTATCTATGTTCTTCAAGATAACTCATTTACTTAATAAATAATCAAACATATAAAAAATCCATAAACAATCGACATATAACCTAAAATACATTATGGAATATACTTTTCATAATCATCCACATAAAATCACAAAAATAAAATAACAAAAACAAATCTACTTCAAAAAAACGACTTGAGTAAAAACATGTTATAATGTTCTCTTTTGTTGGACAGCAGGTTTAGAAACGATTTTCATTACAAGTCGTTACAAGGGAAGGTTTGGCATGTGTTGCATTTTCAAATGCATGAAAATAAGCGTGGAGGCGTTTTCTGATCTCGGCACGTAGACTCACGGGCACAAACAGAGCCAATGCGGAGAGAAATAAAAAGCACAGAAATTATTTTAACAAAAAAAAAAAAAAAAAAAAAAAAAAAAAAAAACAATTCACAAGCACATATTGAACCATGAGTGTCGTACTGAGCATTTTGATATTATATTGACAATTGTGGCATCCCTAATATATAAGTGCTCTGACAAGTCTCGGTTAGTCAAATGTAACAAGTATATATATATAAGAGTTTTTGTTAGAAAAACAATTGTTTTACAAATAAATAGAAACTAATTATATAATAGAAATAGAATAGAGATTGCTATTAACAACTGTGTAGCTCACATTAAATTTGTTGTTAAAGATTTGTGCATTACTGTTAAAAATAAATTCCCCTATGGACAAAATGAAAGGTATTTTTTACTTCTGTAATCTGACTGTTGCACTCTATAAAGATTAGGGCATCCTTCCATCATTTTTAGGACACTGACTTGGCTAACATGTGGACCTACAGCTCTGTGGCCTGAGCCTTTTGTTACTGTTTGAGTGTGGAGACATAACTCAGCCTGTGTCTGCTTGTTTTTATTCATAATTTTATTTATTAATGTCCTCTTTTTTTAAACTCCCAAAGTGTTTCAAAAACTAAGAGAAAGAAGTAGCAATCTTGCAATGGAAAGGTCATGCTTTAGAATAAAAACAGGCATTGGCAAGCAGCAACACACTGTAACTAATGTGCTGTGCTATTTACTTGCCATTTACTTGCAGCAATTTTTTTACACGCCATGTTTAAATAACAAGTCTCCCTTGTTAATATTCATGGTCTTCCACACCCACGGTGTGGGATGGGGCCCTGTCTTGTCTAATGAATAACTTAAGACCTATAAATAATGCATTCGAGTGGCTGCGTTACTGTGGGTGCTTCAGGTTCTCCAGGCTTTCTTTGGAGAATAAACCGAATTGAATTTGGAGTTCTTATGTGGTAGGTCGTAGTCACGAGAGGTAATGTTTCTCTGAGCTCTTGCTGCCATTTGTAATTGGCTTCCCTGCTGTTAACACAGAGCTAATGACTTCATTTGACTGTGCTGTGTATGAATTGGTGTAGGATTAAACAATTTAATCTCTTCGTGGCCTCATTGGTGCCAATTTAAATGGCTGTGCTATTGTGAGAAAATGTTGTGCCGGTGATCACCCAGGGAGAACGGGATTACCTTGAATCTTAACCGAAGGATTCTCTATCTCTCTATTTTGTGTGTATATCTTGAGACTGATAAAAACAAATAGAAAAACAGAGGTGTGTGAATATAATTAATATTAAAGTTAAAAAAGTTTATGAAATGTAATAATTTATATTTCTATGCTATTGTAGTATTTAGTAGCATTTATAGTATTTATTAATATTTTGAATTAACTTAATTTTTGTTTTCAGTTTTCATTTGAATTTTTGTTTAATTTTTAATAATTTTGTTATGTGCTTTTGTCAAATTATTATAATTTTTTTTGGTTTTGTATTTTTAATGTAACATTTCTGTTTTTCATCTAATAATTGTGTTTTATTTTAAATAAATTAACCTGTGTGTATATATTTAGTAGATATTAATGTCTCTCCTTATTTTATTTTATTTTATTTTATTTTATTTTATTTTATTTTATTTTATTTTATTTTATTTTATTTTATTTTATTTTATTTTATTTTTACTTTGTTTATTGATAAATCTAATCTACCCAACATATTCTATATATAAAAGCAGATTGCTAATGCACTGTAAATATATGCCTCTCTCATGTGTACAGACAACCCCTTTTTTTTCCATACATCTTCATTTCCTTTTTATGTTTGGGCCTTGTGTGTAAATATGTATCCAGTCGACTCACAGTGTACTGACTGTACATTTATGAGGAATGCTGTACATTTATGAGGAATGCAGTGGAGGTAACATGATCCCACCTACTGCGCTGCCAAATCCTCAAATGAAATGCTTGAGTGTCTTTAATTATTCAGTTTCACACAGTCTCCCCATTGCACCGTTTAGAAGCATCTCAGGGGTGAAATCACCTACTGCTCACACAACTGCAGCACCAGAGGATAACAAGACTCCTAGCCACTGAGGAAAGCCCTTCTTCCTTCCACTGTTATTTTATTATTAATTTTATTATTACAATTATAATATAGTATTTATAATATAATTTAATTAGCTTTTTGTAGAACTCATAGAACTCGGAAACCATAGAACCAAATGACCATCAAAGTAGTCCAGATCGTACACTTTTACTTTTATATTTTATATTTATATTATATATTATATTATATATTTTTATATTTATGTTTTTTATATAACTTTTTTATAACTTTTTGTGCTTTTGTCATTTAATTTTTTTTTATATTATTTTAACTACTTAGTTTCAAAAAAATATTTTTTCAGTTTTAGTAATTGTATTATTTCAGCTTGATTTACAGTACTTCAGTTAGTTATTAGTAACTTTATATTTCAGCATTATTTCAATGAACAAACATGATTTTTAATAGTTTTAGTTTTCATCAACAATAACCTTCAGCAGGTCATTTGTGTTAAAGATTAGCATATGTTTGTCTTACTTCCTTTTTAAGGCATGTTGGTTTTGGCATTTCACTCTTAAAATAGTTTGTGTCATACATCAATATCTGTTATGCCACTGTTGATCAGTGAACTCTAAACCAGTCTTGCTCTTTGAACAGCCAGATTTATATTGGCAGCTTTGTCCTAGTCTCTTTAGATAATAGCAATCTGACTGACCCCAGGGGGCAGAGAGTACTCTTCGGGTACAGTCCGAAGCTCTGTCTTCTGTAGAATATGACCACAACATCTACTGAGCAGAGAAAGAGCGTGACTGGTCCCTTCACCCCGTGACACTCCTATCTGCTCCACTGAGCATTGCCCTTTAACTTTTGATGTGAGGTTTATGTGTCTTGGTGCATTGCCGACTGCAGTGTAAGAAGCTTAGGGTCACTATCTACTCACAGATGTATTGCTTGAAAAAATAAGGACTAAATATAGTCTTCTGACAGTGCAGTAGTGTAGGCTGGAGTCTGATGACTTAAGAAATACAATCATGTAGTGCAGTTTATGTACTCTCTTCCACGCTCTTATTGCAGCCCCAGGGATTTTTGCCTGAATTCTTTACACTCAAATATTCATACATTAAAACTTCAAAAAAATATCTTTTTGTGGAGCTTTTGAGTTCTAAAACAGATAAAGGGTTTTGCTGAAGTCTGTTTCTGCTTGCCAAAACAAGTTTAGGAATTTATATATATTGAAGTATAGGACTTCTGTAAGACACATGCGTCAATACTCTAAAGTTGCAGGTTCAGTGATTTTTTTTTTGTTTGTTTCTTTTTCCCCCCTCCATTTAATTTCCTACTCGCAGTGTTTTTTGGTCTTTTTTTAAGGCGGTCAGAAAACACAGAAATGCCACTTGCGACAATTTTTCTTTAGTACAAATGTCACCATGGTGCAAGGCTTTCACTTCCCCTCAAGCTAGATGCTTTATGCTTGCCCCTGCATTTATGTGTGAGACGGAGCATGCAGGTGGACTGCTTAATAGATCCCTGCCCAGTGGGGCTGAATGGCCGCTAGGTCTGTGGGTACTTTTTATCATGAACCAAGGCTCCACTCCACAGAGTGCCTGCTGTTTACTGGTCAAGCCTCAGTCTGTACTGACATAGCCACTCTGCGACAGAGCGTTATAGGAAGTGCCAGAGAGCATAGGATTCTAATTAAGGATGATGTGGTTTAGATATGCTGCTGAAAATTTAGGACATATACGTGAGGCTTTGAAACCTTTATTCAGGTTAACGTCCTGTAATGCACACTACAAAAGGGTAAGATAGTAAGAGTTTTTAATGTTTTTGAAAGAAGTCTTTTACTGCTCAAGAAACATTTGTAATTATTATTAATGTTGAAACAGCTGTGCTGCTTTAATATTTTTGTGGAATCTGTCTTTACTGTAATAAATAAATGTATTAATTTAAAAAAAAAATACTGACCCCCAATATTTGAACAATTCTGTATGTGAAATTTGTATTTCAAAGCAATATTCTGTGCATATGTCAGATGTATTTGTGATATATATGGTACAGTGCCTTTTATAATTGTTTTAATAATAATAAACTTCTGTGACGGGACGAGCCAACGACAGACACAGTGGGCGTGGCGTCAGGCCTCGGAGAGGTTTTTATTTAACAGAAAAACCAAAACAAGGGGGAATAAAGTGTCCAAAAGGGGAACAGTGTCCAAAACAACAGGGAATCTGGTGTCCTCGTCGTGCTGCGGGGTTCGTGGGGGTCTGGCAGTGTTCATGGAGGAAGGGTCCAGTAAGGGGCGGAGTCCGGCGGCCGCACGCGCTCCCCTCTTCGGTCCGGGGCGCGAGGGGCGGCGGCTTCTTCCAGCGGCTGCATCCTTCTCGCTGGCCGCGGCGCTTGCAGGGGATGGACGGCCCGGCATCCTGGCCCGACGGCCGTGTAGACGGGTGCGGTTCTCGACCGGACCGCGGGTCCGGCAGCTCACGTCTCTGGTGGCGCGGGAGTCCCTCAACGCACCCTTCCTGGACCCACGAGGACACCAGTGTGCATGCACGGGGAAAGAGACCGGTCTCCCGAGGAGAGGCGCGTTGGGCTTTTAAACAGCGGCGGTGATGAGGCTCCATTTCCTTCAGGTGTGCCCCATCACACGCCGCCAGCCCTGACTCGTCCAGCGCCCCTCCTCTCTCCCACACCCACTCCTATCGGGAGCCTGGTGAAGGGCGGCGATTTAGGACGGGGTGCCGGTGATTATCAGGGAGGAGGCAGCTGACTCGTCACACTTCATATTTTCAAGTCTTTTGTAAAATGATAACATTTTTCATAAATGAAAAATTATGCTTTTCAATAACCAGAACACATATTTAGAAATGATTATATCAATATGTTTTGGATGTGAGTCATTCTATCAGCCTCAGGAACCACAAGACAATAAATGCAGTTTATGGCTTGTGTGTCATAAACAATGAAAGAGGCCATTTTCACATGGCGTAAAGAAAGAACAAATATTCAAATCACACTGTATATTGTAATGCACAAAACAAGGTCCTGAATTGCAAGGTTGTTGTTTGTGTTTGGTTTTGTGGCTTTGCCAGATGGCTTCTGCGGGAAGAATTACCTCATCATGAACAAGCTTGCGATCGCCTCCGTTTGTGGTATGGGCACCATGAAGAGAAATCTCTGCTTTTTTCATGAAATAAACTGAAAGAGTTTGAAGATGCACATTTTAAATAATTTAAATAGCTCTCAGTCAACTTTTGACAGAATGATCCGGTGGTCAGGCTTGAGTTGATTGCTCAGTGAACGTGGGCGTCTAATCATGCTGGGATTATATAGAACCGTGGTGCATTGACAGTTCAAGATCATGTTCTCAATTATTTTGGGGAGATCAGAAACACAGATTTCATTACGGTTGAAGTAGAAAGTATATTATTGCCTTTCTCAGCTCGGCTGATAAAAAGATGATGGAGGTTTTGTTTTTGCAGCATGTCGAGACAAGCTTTGTTGAACAGGAACAAAACTTGATACACTATCTGTGCCAGAGGACTGTGTCAGAATAGCTCTTGAGTTGTTCTCCAAGTAATTTGATTTGCATCTTTTGTCTTTTTTTTATCTGTGATTTTTAGACATTTAAAGTTTAGAAAAAAGTGAATTGTCAAGCTTCTCTCATTCCTTTCGTGTTGGCTTGTCTCCTTTGCAAACAGTAGGAGGTGTTAAGGCTCTTTTCAGACCTTGCCCCTGAATGACGGGGTGATTGGCAGGCGATGAGCAGGCAGGAAATGAGGCCCACATCCTATCTGGGTTGGCTCAGCGGCATAGAAAAGACTCTTATTAAACTCGTTTAAACCCTGAACTCTCCAATTTGTTTAGCTGTAATCTAAAAAAACAAGCTAATTCTTTTTGAAAGGAAGATATATTGTTTTGTACCATGAAACAAGTGACCCAGCTATTAAATCTAAATTACACACACACAAGTTACTGTGCCGTCATTGAAGCAGACATACATTTTAGAAAAACAAGACTGAGCACAATTCCTCTGAAGTAGCGTGACTGAGGTCCTGAAATACAGATGATGTCTGAACTGTTTCTTGCCATTAGCCTCTTGCAAACAGCAGGCGAAGACAATTACTTCTGAGCAGAGAGAGCTCACATCTCACATTTGTGCTAAATAAGTCACAGGCTGCCCACATTAGTTTGTGCATTTGACGAGTAACTTATCATTCTGATAAAACTCGCAGCCTCTAGCATGGACATAAAACCCCATTCAACAGTTATGACTAAATATAAACCTCCAAGCTGCTTTGATGCGCCCCTGAAGCAATCCAGAGCCCATAAAACCTGACCTTTTTCTTGTCTTCCAACTGTGTGCGACGGCCTGGAATTGCTTCCCTTTGATGACCTTAATATTTAATTTGCATGCATTATTGTCCAAAGTGGAGATTAGTGTGGGTATGTTTGACTTCTGAGTTAATTTAGATAATGCAAAATGTTTTTGTTCTTGATTTATAGCAGGAGGTGAAATATTAATTAATAGATCTGTTTTTTAAATAGTTTTCATTATATGGACATGACTTTGATTCTTATACGCTTATACATCAGGTGGGTTTAATTTTTCATCACATCACAAGAACTTACCATAAAAAATCATATAAATGAAATACTACTTTTATAAATCTTTTATATGTAAGATAAATAGATAATTTCATGTGTGCATGGTAAAATCTTTTGTCATGGTGTTATTAATATGTTATGTCTTTTTAATATTTTTCATAATGTGAATAGCTGTGCAACAGTTCTTTACAGTTTCTCTGAATCCAAATAAGCCTACTGCCCTGCTGTATAGTAGGCAAAAAACAGTACGTAAAAAAGAGTAGTATGTCCGAATTCCCCCCATTTTTTAAAATAAATTAGTATGTGAAGAGTAGTATGTCCGAATTAATTTATAAAAAAGTACATGAATAGTATATCCAAATTTCCATGAAATACATGAAGACAGTAGTTAGTCCGAATTTTCTTTTTTGGTCCAGACCAAAAGAACCAAGGGAACCAAACTACAAGTGTAAACACACCCTAAGAGAGTATGTGATTTCGGATGCAGCTGTTCTTTCTGGATTTAACTGATTGTTGATTTATAAGGACTGTTCACCCAAAAATTGAAATTATTTCATGTCATTCAAAACCTGCATTACCTTTTTTTGTGTGTGTATGTAAAGCAAGAGAATACATTTTGAAGCATTTTGTGCATGAAAGTCAGTGGGTCCTTTGTTGTTTTGGACCCTGTTGAGTTACATTTTATGGACAAAAAACAGCTGAAGCGTTTTTAAAATACCTTCCATTGCACCTAAGAAAAACATTGAAATAAGGGTGATTAAATGATGCCAGAATTGAAATTCTTGGTTGAAATATCCATTTAAGCACTGACACACAGAGATGATTTAACCTCAGGATACTGGCTGGTAGGCACAGGCAACCTTAATGCTTCAGTGAACCCCGGCCCAGTCTAGCTTCAGGGGAATAACCCTGTTCTTATGAAACAAATGCATTCAGAAAGGTAGAATACTATGTAGCTGTTTAAGACTGCACAGCTTCAATCAAGAAATCAATCATTTTCTGCTTGTTGAGTTTGTCTAACGAGGTTGTAAACTCAGCATTTTTACTTTTGCAGTGTGCAATTATAATTACCAGTTACAGTCTCGCCACTGAGCTTGGAATAGTAATTATTACACAGAGAGGCAAAGAACATTTCCACATAAACATGAGCAAGCTCCGAGGGAAGTATGGTAGAATGAAAAGGTGATGATGGCTTCCTATAATTCCAATAATGGCCAGCAGATGAGGACTGCATTAACATTTGGTGGTTAACGTTCATAACTCTTCAGCTCTGTGGCATCACTTAACATTTCTCTGTTATTGCCACAAAGTCCTCTGTCTCACCTCATGTATATTTCATAAGTGTTGCTCTTTTCCTTACCATTTAATTCTTTGTGGAGTGCAAATACTGGGAACTGATGAGCAGGTCATTGTATGGGTAATTTTTAGGAGAGGCAAGATTTTCATTTTTCCCTTTTCCTCTCTAGATTCTTTTAAATCATCGCTATAAACTGAGGCAGTTTGCTTATAATTAGATGTTTTTATTCACCAGAATGACCCCATTCCAGCAGAAAGAATGCAACAAAACAAAAAAAGTCTTAACAGTGACTCTGTTGCAAATAGCTGTGATATTGCTGTAATTAGACAGGTCTAATGAGCTGTGTAATCATCAGGTAAATACTAAAATGTTTTTCTTACACTTTGAATGCATGTCGTTTTAAAAGGTTTTCAAACATTTTTCAAGGCAAAAATATTTTTCATAATAAAAAAAGAATGAACATTCAAGACATTTCTTGGAATTACTTCTTCTGACCTGAACAAAACCTTCATAGAAAGGTTTTTTTTTTTTTTTTTTTTTTTTTTTTTGTTGTTGTTGTTGTTGTAGAATTACACTGTCTGACCTGAATTAAACTTGATGTTGTCGATTTTTTATGTTTTTGAAAGGCTACTTTTATTTGACCAAAACCACAGTAAACAGTAATATGGTAAAACTTTTTTTTTTTTGCAAGTTTTGCACTGTTTTCTATTTGAGTGTTTTAAAATGTATTTTATTCATGTGATGCAAAGCTGAATTTCCAGCAATTAAGTCAGTCCTCAGTGTCACATGATCCTTCAGAAATCATTCTAATCTGCTCATTTTGTGTGTTCAAGAAACATTTCTTGTTATTATTAATGTCAGGTATGCTGCTTAATTATTATTATTTATTTTTTATTTTTTTGTGGAAACTGTAATACTTTCTGGATTCTTTGATGAATGGAGAGTTCAGAAAACAGTGTTTGTTTTATATAAATGTTTTGTAACATAATTAATGTTTTTTTTACCTTCACTTTTGATCAGTTTAATACATCCTTGCTGAATGAAAGTATTAATTTAAAAAAAAAATACAGTATTAGTATAAAATGTCAATATCATAATACAAAAAATAAATCTTTTGAATGGTAGGCTATGTGTCTATATATTTTAAAAGTACTTCACTCTAATGGTTTTCTTGTCCCATGAAAATTAAGTGACATTTAAGATCAAGCATTAATAATGTTTTATATTATTTTATTAATATTGTAATATCAATTTTATTTTGTTTTTGTGAACTAAAAATAAAAAATTTGACAACTTCTTTCAGAAAACGTATTTCGTGTGAAAAAATATTAATTGACTTGCCGTTTTAATATATTTTTCTCAGTAGGTGTGCACATTAGAGTAATCTATTTAATACGAGCACTTTGATCTTGTAGTGCACAACAGGCGAAGACTTCCTCCTTTCGCCTCAGTCTGCAATTGACATGAAATGTTAATACATGAGCCATTTAATCGAGGGCACTATTAGATTATGTACGGTACAAACTTTGCGCGAAGCCTGAAGTTGTTCCAGTTGCTGACGCTAGGAGCTGTCCGCGGTGCTGAAACGGCTCGACTCAGTCTGAGAGGTGCTGACAGAAACTGAACATTCTCCGGCTCTCCTCCGTTCGCAATAACAAATCTAATCAGAGCTCCCCGTCTCGTTCCTCACAGCGCGTGCGGCGGAGGTCTCACGGAACGTGTGTGTCCTGCTCCTCTTTAATTATTCGGAAAGTGTTTTAATACAAGGACATATTCTGTGATAGGAGCCCACTGCCGCGAGCATGTACTCGACAAGAACTTACACACCAAACATGGCCATTCTGATTCTGGCCGTATTTGCTGTCGTGTGGATGGCACGAGGGCAAGGTAAGAATTTATATTTATAATTCTAAACATTTTAGACTTGTTCTGCTGTCCACGCGATTAACGGAAGAGTGTACGCGCAGCTCCACAGACCCCGACGGGAAGATGATGTGAACCCATTTCTCACTGTATTGTACATTTGTTGGCGGAGAAAAAACTCAAGCAGGTTTGTGTTGAGGAGGTTTATTTAAGACGTTTCACTAGTACTTTGGTTGCACTCGAGCAGAAATGTGTTCTCTCATCACACATTGCCCAACAGATGGACTCGTAAGTCACAAAGTCATCGGTGTATTTGTGATAAAGCCCGCACAGGATGGACTGCTCCGCGCTTTACAGTGTATTTCCTTCTTGCTCCACGCTCTTCTATATTTATTTTTGGCATTGTGTTATTTGTATTCGAGTCAGAGATCTATATGTTTAATAAATTTTTCTTGTGTAATGGCTGTAAGTTCTCGTTCAGTATTACATGATGTAAAGTTAGTACACAAGCCAGATCTTTGGTTATAGATTTATCTTATCAGAATATATTAAATGTGATTATGCATAACAAGCTGAAAAGTTTGAGGTTCAACAGGTTTTTAATTTAGGGATCATAGTGTGGTGAGACTAAGGAGAATTATTTATCTACTGATTTAGAAGTGAATTGTATTTTCAGTGATAATCAAGATTGGACCTTCACCTTCACAAGTCACTGTAAAATGCATTTTATTTACAGGAAAAATCCATCCATAGTTAAGTAAACTTATTTAAATCTCTTTCAGTGACTATTTTAATTTATTGTTGTAGAATGAAAGCAGCATAATCACGTTAATTTTTTTTTTTTTAACTAAAGCACAATGTTTGGAACATGAGATTTATGTAGGTGACGTTTTAAAATTAGATTGGTCTGTTCTAATATAAACTGGCCTGTTTCATCCACACTTCCTTTACACCACACTGTTGACAGAATAAAGGAATGACATCTTCTGACATCCAAAACAGTTTGCATGCTTCGTATCTAATATTTGTCATTTAACATAGGGGACTAAAATGTTGTCAGTAATATTTGACGTTGATATTTGACATTAGTTTGTCACGATTTGCATTTGTTTTGAGGATTATGTCAGTACAGAGCCTTACAAAGTTCATGTTTATTTTTAAACATTTATCAATCCTACAAAAATATAACACTAACTGCTAGCCATGCATTTTGCTCACTGAAAACTGCTACAGTCATTTTCCAAGCACAGCATAGTCCATGCTGCACTTCATTTTCGCTCCAGAAAGCTATTGTACACCACTACCTAAGAGCTCTGTGTTGTTTTTATCTTTTGTCTGACAATTCCCATCACTCTTTTTTTTGTCTTACTGTAAAACAATACAAGGGATAATCCCTGTGTTATTTGTCAAGAGCTGCTCGATGCAGTATACTTTTGAGAGATGCACAGCACTCAATTCTCTGCTTAAATATTCTATGCAGTGTCTTTTTCATTTGAAAAGTAAGAAAGAAACTGGAATTTGATTGCGTCAGCCAAATTATATTTTTTAATCTATACATAATTTCCATCTTGACGTTCTTCCAGTTCAAGAATACCTTTGCACTTTTACTCACCTGTCAGTCGCTGCTGCGAAAACACTTGTGAATCAATCATCTCACAAGCCCCTCATCATTTGGGAAGAATCTTTCATTTGCAAATGTGATATGTTTCATAGTTTTAGGTGGCAGGGTTTAAATTGCGGTTCATAGTTGAGACTGATTGACTCCATACCTGACTCCATTCTGTCTTTTGTCTCAGACTCCTCTTGTTTATCTGTACTAATTACATTTTGCACTGTATTGATTACATATTGGTGACTGGAACATTGACCTCTCTGCTTTGAGAGGTGTATGAGTCAGTTTTTCCGATCAGTCACCTTCAGGACGGGTGTGATGAGGCTTCAGGGCTGTGCGCTGAATGGCTCTTACCTTGAAAAGCACTCTGACTAATGCACAGCTCTATCATTCCACACTGAGTACAGACAGCAGGCTAAAAGCAGGGCCCACCACTCACAAATGGATGATGGGCTGCACAAGAAACTCAGGAAGGTCTGTGGGTCAATTTGCTTGGGTCTGTGCTGTCCTGCTGTGATAGACGCAGATGTAAATACACATTTAGCGCATGCACACCAGGAAATGCACACAGGAAAAGACAAATGTTAATGTGTGAAAAATAAGTGACTCATGTTACGGATGTTTTGAACAAGGCAACGGTGCATTAGCAAGTATGAATGTTTTTAAATGAGGTTCACTGGCGTACAGGTCACCCCCACGGCTCCCTTATGGCATTGTGAGCAAATGATATATGGTTAAATTTGTAATCTGCAGCAGTTTCTAATACATACAATAACTGCGTCTAAGCATACAGTATATGTACATATGTATGTTGCATTTGCAAAGACTTTTCAATGCAGCATAAGTGTACATGAAATCAATGAATATTGATTTGCATGCACAACAGACAGAAATCAAGTGTGCTGATTGTCATGACAGAGCAGCTGGTGTAAAGATGTTGTAGGAACCTTTACCAGCCTTACCAGCTGCTTCCCTCTAATGCTGCAACATTTAGATTTTAATAGAACTTCATTCTAGAATCTTTGCTGTGGAATCACTTGTCTTATTTACAGCAGATTTACACTTTGAAATATATTAATCAAAATATTTGAACATAGCAATGAAAAGTCATAATGAAGATTAAAAGAAATAGGGATGCATGATATATCTTTACAATAGTTTTGAGTAAAAAATGCTGGTTAATATTATGAAAAAAAAAAAAGCTTTGTACTACAAAAAAAAAAACAAACAAAAAAAAGATACCTCCAGCGTGAATTTTAAAGTTGCTAACAAGTTGCTGTATCAGTTTGGAAACCAGAAAGCTTATTCGCCATTGGTTCCCCCTGACATTTCCTTAGAGAACTGCGATGAGAATTGTAAAAATAAAAATGTGATCTGTGGTTAATGTTACTTAAGGGAATTTTCTCTTTTTGTTGTACAAAATAAACTCATATGTCCTACATGAATTTTAATATTGCTTACATGTTGCTATATAGTGAAAAAAACTAAAACATAGAATTAAACGTAAAATTTTGGGTATTTTGAATTACTACTTCAGTTTTGAAAGACTGAAGTTGTATTTTTTGTAAAACATACTTCAGTAACCTGTTTTATTTACAACTTTCGAAAAATTATTTTTTTTTACAGTGTACAAGTCCCACAATGGTTGTCTCATTAATCAAGCATGTAAAACTCATATCCTTGCTGTAGCTGTAGTCTATATTTAGCCACATGTTAGCAAACACAGCGGCATTAAAATCATTTGAGATATGACTGTAGTGCCGAATGGTCTCAGAGCAGCGCAAGTAACATCGCGGAGTCGTTTGAGCCACTGTCTGTGCTCTAGCACTGTGTGAGCCATCAGACATCCCAGGTCTCCACTGAGAGAATAAGAGTGTCAATGAAGGGCTGAGTTAAAGGGATACTCCACCCCAAAATGAAAATTTTATCATTAATCACTTACCCCCATGTCGTTCCAAACTCGTAAATGCTCCATTCGTCTTCGGAACACAATTTAAGAAATTTTGGTTGAAAACCGAGAGGCCTGTGACTGTCCCATTAACTGCCAAGTGAATAACAGTGTCAAGGTCCATAAAAGGTATGAAAGTCGTCGTCAGAATACTCCATCTGCAATCAGACGTACAATCTGTAAGCAATCTGTAATCTTTTGTAAGCTAAGAAAACAAAAATAATGAGTTTATTCAACAATTCCTTTGTCAACAGTCTCCTCTGTGCACTGTTTCTATGTGTATTTAGCTTTGATTTGAAAAGAAAACAGCGCATCCTTGTGGAGTGGATGACACAGAAGAGCATACACAGCATACAGTGATATGGAGAGACACAGAGGAGACTGTTGACAAAGGAATTGTTGAATAAAGTCGTTATTTTTGTTTTCTTCGCTTACTGTTCCCGTCGCTTCATACAGTATAACCCAGATTGCACGTCTGATGGCAGATGGAGTATTCTGATGACACTGTTATTTACTTGGCAGTCTATGGGACAGTCACAGGGCTCCCGGTTTTCAACTAAAATATCTTCATTTGTGTTCCGAAGACAAACGGAGCTTTTATGGGTTTGGAACGACATGGGGGTAAGTGATTAATGACAAAATTTTCATTTTGGGGTGGAGTATCCCTTTAAACACCGTGCTAGTCAACCCAGCCAAAATCAGCCCTCGAGAGGGTGAGTCCCACAGCCTGACTCCATTACCCAGAGCACCAGGGGAAGGGTTCGGCCACACTTCCTCCCATCGTAGCCGACCCTGCTCCGAGAAGCTATTAGGCTCACACCCTGTCTTTTAGGATCAAGCAGTATCACTCAATCAGCAATTTATCAGTGCACTGTGTCGGTCCAGGCAGTGCTGGAGCAGAAGGATGGAAAGGGGAGTGATTGTCAGCTTGACCTCTTGACCCACACACACACACTCGCTCAGCTGTGTTTCAGCAGGAGCTGTGAGGTTGAGTGTCTGCTCTCATAGTCTTTATTACGTCCCTGATTAATGAGTCGGCCGCTGGGCTGGATGGCCTCCCACGGCCACACTGGCAAACCTGCCACTTCTGTAATGCTGATGAATGGTCAGCTGGGACAGAGCTCAGTAGACAGTACTGCTGGGAGAAATCTGGATGCTGTCAGGGTGACCCGCCTCCTGCCGTTAGAACAACTGGCACATAATGCACCATGGGCATTTCCTCTGAGGAGGCAAGGGAGGCAGTGCCTCTTTGAAATTTGGTTGAGAAAAAACTTCACAGTACAGAAATAAAATAATGACAAAAATATATAGCATAAACCCATGTATAACTCACTAATTTTTATAGCAAACGTAACATAAAAACAGAAACACTGTGAGTTTGGTGGGGGGTGATTGAGAATGAATCCATGACATCCATAGTATTAATTTTTTTCCATACTGTTGAAGTCAATGGCTATCAGCAGTTGTTTGGGTACCAACATTTTTCAAAATATCATCTTTTTTTTGGTTTCAACAGAAGAAAGAAATTCATATAGGTTTGGAACAACTTGAGGGTAAGTAAATTATTGGATATTAATTATGCCTTTGATGCTGACACATTTTCCAGGATAAATAAATGTTAGTTGCATACACACACACACACACATATAGAATTTTTACATTTTCAATGTAATTTTCTAAAAGTATATATAATGTGTGTGTGTCATATATATATGTGTGTGTGTGTGTGTTTGTGTTTGTGTGTGTGTGTATCTTATCAAGTTAGTATTAGGCTAAGCATTTTACATGAATCCCAAATAATAACTATAAAAAGTCACACATTTCAAATTTCATGTTTATTTTATTTGTGAACTGATGTTCTTTTCAATAGTCAACCTATTTTGGGATCATCATTCATCAAATCTCAGTAAACAATGAGAGGTAAAAAGTGTCATGATGGTCACAGATATGGAGATGAACCATTTATTTCACTAAGCTGACTGCTTACTAAGAAACCCTTATAGATCGTGTTTTCTCGTTTCAAATTTTTCATTTTTGGGTGAACTATCCCTTTAAGTGTAACTGGAACATTAGTTAACATTGGATTAAAATAAAGCATGTGAAAAATAGTGAGGACTTTTCCTCATCAATTCAGAACACCACTGCTCTTACCATCATACAGTAACTAACCCACTTAAACAGCATTTGAAGTTCTTTTGTACATCTGAACATCTGTGCAGCCGTGATGATCAATGACTTTGTCAGGTTTCCAGAGGCCAGATGGTAACGATGGAAAAGTAGGGAGTTCAGATGTAGAGATGGGATTGAAATAACGTGATTGCCTTACTGAACTTGTACTATAATGGATTCGGTCTATATATGGATGAGAAGAAGGCACAATGTAGCCCAGGAGTCTGACAGGCTTGAGTCTAATTATAAAACTCGTATTTTTGCAGTCTAGTCTTTATGTTTGCTCTTGACCTAAATATGCCATAGTCTATATCCTGTCCTAATGATTCCCATGCTGTTTTGTAGTGCAACATTGCACTCACACATTGCGCTCACATGACTTGAAAATGTTATTGCCCATTTTTGCTGTTTTCTCCATTAGCCCTGATAAAAATGGAAGACCTTGCCGCGGTGCTCTCATCCTTTAACCCACACTGTATGTATGTTTGTCTTTATGGCCTGCTTTAATCACTGGCCATGACAGGAGTGTGGGGTGTAATAGTGCTTTATGTGCTTGTCCTGCCCCTTCCATAATTCAGCCTGCCCTGCTTTTTACATCACATTCTACGGCATTCTAGGAAGTGCATTATGGTTTACAATTAAATTCAGTCTTGTCCTTCTCTAGAAAATGAATGGGCGGAAATTGCCGATGAGAGCATGTTTTATAGATTAAACCTCTTATTAAATGAATCCAGAGTCTTATTTGTAAAATTGTATCTGATTGAATTCACAGACCCGCTCCCCCAGCTTTCATCGTAAATACACATGGTGATGTTTCAAGGGTGGCGGGATTATGTTTGTATAGATTAACTGCAGATGGTATGTATTATGAGACAGATGACGACTGATGTAAAAAGATATAATCAGATAGATGAAATTTGAATAGAATATGTAGTGTTATATTAGACATTATGTTAGGTATCAAATATGGTGTCAGATGTGTTTATGCAAAATGGTCCATAAAACAGGGCTCCAGACTGCGACTAATGTGCCCTTTCATCGAGATATCATTTTGTGCATGAACTGTGATGTCCAATTCGTGAACAAATGACTCATAAGAACCAGTTCTTTTCAATAAGTCAGTCAAAACATTAAATGAAACAACCTTTAGTTAGTGGTTTAAATCTGACTAATTTGGTGAATCATTCAGAGGTGTTCTCAACTGACTCTTTCACTGAACCATTTTGAGATTAAGTCCTATTCATGAACAAATGACCAGTTATTTTTTAATGAGTCAGACAAAAAGTCTTAAGAAACAGCCATTTGTTAGCGGTTCGAATCGGACTCATTTAGTAAATCATTCACAACTGACTCTTTCACTTGAACCCAGAGTCTTTTTAAAATATTTTTTTTTTTGGTTAAGTCTGTTTGAGTCTCTTAAGGTTTTTATTTTCTCGAACAGGCATAAAAAAACACCTTTATTGCGTGACTCTGTAATATGGCTCCTAAATGTTTACTTTAAGGAACCAATGGCTCCATTGTCATTTTGTTTTCAGTCTAGAGCCCTATAAAATATATATTGTGAGCATGTACAGAGACTTCAGTTTGTGTAATATTTGTTTTTTTCTCTATATTTGAAAAGTGACCTTTGAGTGTGTTTGGGCTTTAGAAGTAAAATATGTCTTTACCGCCATTCCAAAACCCTGCTGAAGGGCCCCTAAATGTTTTGAGCTGCTGATAAACGACAAACTCCCTCTATCCCCCTCATCACCCCCACCTCTGCCTGTCTCTTCTGGCGAGGAAAAGCAATTTGCTCTTGGTGATCCGATGCAATCAGTTGCTCCACATCTCTCTAAAAAAAAAAAAATTAAAAAAAAAAAAAAAAAAAAAAAGGGGAAAAAAAAAAAAAAAACTTGCAAGAGAGGGACATCACTATTAATTAAAGCTCACGCTGCTGAGTTCTGATGATCATGTGCAGGAACTGCAAATATTCAACACCTGTTTTTTGATTACCAGTGATTAACCTATTGCAGTGTGCCTTAGACTGTCATCAAGAGCCTTTCAGTGCATGAAGATCCTCCTTAAACACTCCTTTTTGCAGCGCTTGCGTGAAAATTAGTGTTATTGTGCCTGTGCGTCTGCCCCTCCTTTAGGACAGAAGTTGTGAATCAGGCTTTGACAGTTTCCAGGTGCAGAGGCGATGGTAAAGCTTTATCACGCTCTCTCTCTTTCTTTCCCTCTGCCATAACAGTCTCTGAGGCATGCCTGACACTTTCACAGCCTTGTGAAGTGTGTATCCCAATCGCTTTTCTCCCCAGCGCCGCTTCTCTCGGGTTGTGTTCATTCTCTTCAGAAGCACTTTTGCGTTTTGCCATGTGTATATATGCCTTTTCCCCTTTTGCGCCTGCTCCTCATCTCGTTCAAGAGCTTGTCTGATGCGCTAAACATCTGCGGTGCTCAAAAGCACCTGCATGCCCGCTCAGCCTCTGTATTCTGACAAGCTTCCACTTCATTTGAACTCCACTTCCATGTTTTTTTTTTGTTTTTTTGTTTTGATTTTTACTGTATATTATTAAATCGGCAGCTCACGTTGTCACATGATTACGCATCTCCAGCAGGGCAGATTATGAATGGCCACCTCCCCATCTGCGGCAGTCTTGACAGCAGGCAGAACGCCATCTCCGTGTCAATACCACTTTTCAGAGCTGATCCCTGCGGTCCTTTCATTTAGATTTCTTCGCTTGTCCACCAAGACGCACAGCTGGGGTTCCACCAATGCTGCTGGTGACGCCTGTAAGTGGGCTGTGGGACATTAGCGGGATGCTATTAATGTGTAATTCCACAATAAAGGCTTTCAACCCACTTGAGGAGAGGAAGGAAAGCTTGTGGATATTCATTACAAATCAATGGGCCAATCTTCCATGCCATCGGCTGGTGTCCTCCGCTCTATTTTTCTTCCTATCTCTGCTTGGCTTATGCTGGTGATGTATTGCACTCATAAATATTGTGGTTCTTTACTGCTAGGCTTTTTATTAGCAGTATTGATGGACGGACTAATTCAGATATCTGTGAGACACAGATTGACCCAAACCTTTGCTTCACTTCTACTTGCCTCCCTTTGTGAAAAATAATTACACTGTACTTATTAAAGAGTACTTATTATGGAAATAATATACTTTAAAATAATATTCTTAAAGGGACAGTTCACCCAAAAATTAAAATTCTGTAATTATTAATTAAAATCGATCCAAACCTGTATGTGTTTCTTACTGCTGAACACAAAAGAAAATATTTTGAAGAATGTTACCAGCAACTGTTTTGTGACTAGCATTCTTCAAAATATCTTCTTTTGTGTTCAGCAGAAGGAAAAAAAGAAATGTAAAGAAATGTGTTTTTATACTTAATTGCATGTTATTTACAATCAAATGAAAATGTGTTGTAATTTATATATTGAAATCAGATTGTTTAATTTAAATGCATTTAGTTGTACTTGCTTTTTTTGACCCAATTAAGTAATACTTCAGTACACCTTTAAATATAATTTCATAATTCTATTGTCTTTGAAATATGGTTAAAGTGTACTGTCAAATGTATTGACAAGAAATCAAGGTAAACTAAAATATACTTTAATGATGCATCAGTAATATAAATTTTTTTATTAAATTTCTATTTGTAATTGCACATTTGTAGTGATGAAGTTGCAATTTAGTACATCTAATATATTTAATAATACACTACAGTTAAAATGAAAATAAATTATTTTTTGTATTTTAGCATATTAGTCAACACATTAAAATAATTGTACTTCTTTAAAGCATGACAAACGATCACTAAAACAATTATTTAAAATGTACTAAAAGTAAAACTTGTAATTTTACATAATTACGAAGTGTACTTCTTTAAATGTGTACTTAGGTGTGTTAAAGGGGTGGTTGACTGTTTTTTTTCTAGGCTTGATTGTGTTTATGGTGTGCAGTCTAACGTGTGTTCATGCTTGGTTTTTTTTTTTTAAAAAACGCATTGATTTTCACATAATTTACCTTTATTCCACACTGAACTGTCCCTTCTCTGATAAACGCCTCGATTATTTCCTGTTATTATGAAGCCCCTCCCTCAGAAATACGCAGTGGGATGAGATTGGTCAGCTGGCTCAGTGTGTTATGATTGGCTTAACCGCCTTGAGAGTGCGTCTGAACATCCCACCCCTCAAGCTCAGAATGTGCTCCGGTTGTATTGTAAACAATGACGTCCTCTATATCGCTTATCAATTTGAGCCCGATTGAGATGCAGAGAACATTAATGAAGAGGATCACGCAGAACCTGTGCAAGCACGGCTCTTAATGGTATGTTTGTTTGTTGTTGTCTCATACTTTCAGATACGCTGTTGTTTGTAAATGCTACTGCTTTTGTTAGCTTTTTATATACGGTTTTATTCTGATTAAAGCTTTAATACAGCATAGCAACTGTACGCGCGTCCATGTATAACGCCTCATTGCTATGTAAAAATAAGTGTATAAATGGAACAGTTTGTTGGAGCTGATCTGACGATTTGAATGAGAGATAGAGATAGAGATAGAGAGAGAGAGACTGAGAGAGAGAGAGAGAGAGAGAGAGAGAGAGAGAGAGAGAGAGAGAGAGAGAGAGAGAGAGAGATGCAGAGCAGGGCGACGCAAGGAACAAGATTGAGAACCGCTGCTTTAGAACATTGGTTTTGAAACTTGTGAATCCATTACAATCGTTAGAAGACAGAATCGCGATTCATATACAGTATGAACAGTTTTTTACATGCACCTTTAGTTTTCTCTTCCTCTTCTCTAAAGCAGCACAACATGGCCTCACCTACTTTGTTGCGTGTTCCCAGGGGCCGGGGTTTATCTTGGTTCATGACTTAACGGACCTGGTAAGAAGCTTGTTGTAGTCCCTTACCAACTGTTTTTGTAGGCATTAATCTGCAAGAATTTTAAAAGACTCTTTTAAAAATCTCTGTTTGTATTGAACTTTCAGCGCTGCAACTTTGCAGATATTGTTTATGCTCAAACAGCAACATTACACACTAACGTTAAAAAAGTGAAATCGCAATCAAGCACCCCTTTAAGAAACTTTCACACTTTTTAAGTACACTTAAATGGCCTTATATTTCATCAATACTTATTTCGATTTTAAGTACACTATGAGTAGACATTCAATACAATTAAGCACACTTCTTTTTCATGAGGATCATCACAATAATTATCTCAGAATGAGTCCATTCATCCAGAGTTTGAGGTGGAAAAATAAAGCAGAAACCAGGTGTAACATGCATGCAGATAGCGTCAGTCCACACGCCAGCCTCTCTGCCGCATGTATATCTCCTAGGCCCTGGCTCCATATCGATCCATTAGTCAGAGGAGAGTGAATGGCGAATCAGCCTCTTCTTGTCCCTCATGGATTGGCAGACTGTGTACACCTGGTTAATTGGGCATGGCGTCTGTGGCGCATGCAGAACTGCAGGCTCTCCACCACAATTAAGTCTCTGACAACCTTCTCGTCCCTTCCTTGTGTTTGAAGTGCCAACTGCCATCTAGGAGCTACTTCATCTAGAGTGTTCCCCAGCATGGTGCAACAGTTAGGGAGACGGCAGGTAATCACCAGAGGAACATTTGGAGCAGAGCAGGAGTGCATCATTGGTTTCTCCGCATCAAAGCATTGAGCAGAACATGTCTTAGCATACAGTGTATTTATGTGGACACTCTTGTAGGCAACTGATTGTGATATGAGTTTGCTAAATTAAATTATAACTTAGGACAGGCATTATCAAACTTTTTTGATGCGAAGGATCTCCTTCCTAAAATATATAGGCAGCTATTGTATGTGTATAGTAGAGTATACCATTCACAAGTTTGGGGGTGGCAACATTTTTTTATATTTTCAAAATATGTCTCTCAAGCTTGCTAAGGCTGCACTTGCATAAAAAAAATATAGTAAAAACAATAATGCTGTGAAATATGTGAATATGAGTGTAATTTATTCCTGTGGTGGCAAAGCTGAATTTTCAGCACTCATTACTTCAGTCTTCAGTATCACATAATCCTTCAGAAATCATTCTAATGTGCTGATTTGCTGCTAAAAAAAAACAAATATTTTTAAATGTCGAAAACAGTTGTGCTGCTTAATATTTTTGTGGAAACTATGATACATTGTTTTTCAGGAATCGTTGATGAATAGAAAAATCTAAAGAACAGCATTTATTTGAAATATACTATCACATTTGACCAATGTAATACATTCTGACTGACCACTATGACTGCTAGAAAGCTGCTCCAACAGATTTCTGTGAATGGTACTGCATCATGAAAATAGCACTTTTTTTTTTTCCGAGAGCATCTACTGTCAGTCAAACTTGCATGGAAAAGGTGTGTTAGTGCTGAAAAGAATATCAAAAATGTAATTTAAATGCATAACAGCATTTCAGTGCATTTTGTCCCTGTTTAGGCTGGATTTATTTAAGATTTGTAAATAAAACCCAGGTTTCTTCATTCTGAAATATCATACATAAAAACTGTTTAGTAAATCTCCCCAATATATCTGTAAATACATAAGTTGCCACTTACTGGGATTTCAAACTGTTGGATCATCTATGCGGCACAAATGATATGTCATTAGTTGCGTCTTTCTTCGGAGAGGAAGAGAGAAAGGGAGGGATTTGAACTAAGCTAGCACTGGCGACAGCAGACCTCAAAGTAATTTCCCTCCCATCACATTTAGCATTTACTATAAAGTCCCTCATTCCCCATAAAGGACTGATAGATGGCTTGCCAGGGATTGTGCCTAGCATGCACTCCCAGTGCTTAAGGATAGTCAAATCGCTTTGTGCCCTTGCTCTCACAGGCCTCGTACTAGCAGGATGATTTAAAGGTGGTAACAAGATGTGCTCCAGGGCGCAAAATATTGAACACCATCAACGATGCAGCGACTGAACAAAATGCCTGTCAGTTAAAACAAGTTATTAGATCACAGGCGAAACCGCTCTTCTCTTGCATATAAATCCTGCCCTCTGCTCTCAAATCTATCACGCAGATGAAGCAAATCCCCCAATGCACTACTTTTCTCTGCATTAATGTGTATTTACTTGTGAGATGGAAAACATATTGTGTGCTAGCACAATGCAGAGATGATTCATACCTTTAAACTCCTTTAAAAACCCACCTGACAGGACATAATACCTTGCAGGGTCTATTTTTGTTCCTCTATATGTTTTATCTGTAGACTAACTTAATGAGCATTCTGCCGCAGATTATGGAGAGAGCTCATCCCGCGGAGCTCCTCCAGCTAATAAACTTAGTGTATGTGCCGAGCCAATGTCAGGGCCTTAAGAGTCCCAGACATTGCCATAATAAAGATGAATCATGCAAATCCAGGGTGTTTGCACAGGATGCCGTCGCTGTGAATCACTCCTCTCATTATTTACCTTTACTATGTTGTCGGGAACAATGCCACATCGCACTGAAAGCTAAATAGATGGATTTGGAGTGGCTGGAGATGCTAAAGTAAGACAAATGTCCTGACATCCAGTTATAACACTCTTTTTTTACACATAGACACATATGCACGTAAAGTTTAAAAGGCATTTGTGAGAACTGAAAAGCAAAATGTCAAAGGATGGACTGGGTCTATGCTTCAAATGGCTTTAATCTGACAGTTCTTCACTGATCTTTTTTTTGTGTTACTGTCAGCAGGAAACACTGTGGCATGGAAGCACTAACAGTCTTGGTTTGCACTCTTCTGGCTGCGCATTATGATTCTAATGATTACAGCTGAACATGTCTTTTGTTTGCAAGTGACAGAAGTTTTTTGGAGGCAATGCAGCATACTGGGAATAGCAAGGTTTTTTATGTTATAGAGGAGATAGCAGGAAACAGGAGATGGGTGAATGGTGTTATTTGCCCCTTACCAGGGCCATATTAACTCGGCAGGCAGTGCAGTCTGTGAAGAAGCAGATGCGAGACTGGAATAGAGCAAATAGGGCTGCAGCATGGCGAGCCCTGATTGGAGCCCTTTCTGCTTTAGAGCACTTAGTCATTGATTGATTGATGCATTCAAACCCAGCCGTTCATTATGGGCACTTTTTCCGCTTCCCCTGTGACTGATATTCAAGAGGGATGTGCGGTTCTTGAAGTCGATCGTTGAAATTTCTGGCTGTAAGAAGAGGACAGATATTGGACACAGTAAGTGTGGACAATCATTTGCCGATTAAATGTTTGTTAATTAGCTTATCAGTGGTTTTGATGCATCCATTTTGTGCCTGATCTATGCAGATAATGAATATATGTGTATGCATATTTAATGGTGATGTTTTAATTGGGCACATTTTATTTGAATTTTAATGCTTTTTTTATAGGTTGTTTTCCTCCTAAAAGCACTATGAAAACTGTGGTTTATTTGTTTAAGCATCCTGATAGTAACAATAGTTCAAACAGTGGTGTGAGTTTGTGACTATGATTGTTGAAGCAATGGAAGACAAACTGAAATTTTTCCTGTTACTTATTTTTGGCCACAACATGAATCTGCTAGAATTTCAGTAACAGTGCATTCCTAGCGAAGATACCAAAATAGAGAACATTTGGTAGAATGATAATGCTTTTAATGCTTTAGAAAACACACTTTTATTTCATTCAGGAAAGGCAAGGTGACCCTCGTTTTGGCGGAAAAAACAAAATGCCCAACTCTTTTGTTCTGTGCTGAAAGATCCGGAGTACAGAGAACACATCACAGCTTCTATAGGCTTTTAATGAATTGAGGGAGACCAGTGATGGTCACATTGATTAGGCTTACTTTTGTCATCCCATGCTGTTCATTTCTTATTGTGTTAGTGGCCAGCAGCTCTGGGTTTTGATCTCACATGTAATGACTTACAGTTTGAAGGCTTGCCAGCCACTATTCATGAGCAGTGAGCCCTCCAATCAATATTTTCACACCGCTGTTCGAAACCCAGCATTATGAAGACATTTTTGTTGTTCAGAAACTGTGAAATGGCATTTGGTACAGTGGCATGATGAAGTGGCATTGACAGTAATGACTACATTAATATTAATCCTGGTGTTTGCCATTTATTTGTCATTTTTTTTTGGCTTGGCAAAAGTGTAATTAGTGACCTGCTGAGGAACAGCAGGCTGTGGTTGGTATTTCCTGTGGGTGTAGTTGCCCTTCTGTGGGAGCCAGTCATGTTCCACAGAAATCTCAGCTGTTTAGCCTTTGGGAAGTTCAGTGTAGACGCGACCCTATAGATGCAGCATATTGATGAACCCGACAGCGGCTGTGGGTTGTGAAAGTGTAGTGTGGCTCTAGTGGTTGATTAGATTTTACTGTACCAGGAAGGTTTTCCAAAAAAATTAATAAATAAAATCAATATCCAAAATCCAGATAATGCAGTCAAAGTTGAATGAATGGTTTGGTTTCTAAATAATTAAAGCCTTGATGGAATAAAGGGAGCAAAAAAAGTTGAATCGTGGGGTTAATACCCAGTTGCACTTTGTTTTGTGTTTGCTGATGCAATAATATTGAACAGTGTGCAATGTTTGACAGCAATCAGAGTGAACCGCTTAGTTCTGGTGACACTACACTTAATAAAATCTGTGAGAGTGATGCATCTTTTCACATAATATGTCACACTAGCACAAACAAAAATGTAGAGACACTACTAAAAATGACACTATTGTAAAATAAAGAGAGAATGACTGTGTGCAACCGGGAGAGAGGAAGAAATGTTTTTGTGTTGTTTAATAAACTTCATCCATCACTCATTCTTTTTTTATTTTTTTCTCCTCTTCTTAGAACATCATAATAATAATCCGTTGTGAAAAAATATCTTTGGACTCAAAATGGTTGTCGTAGATTTCTTTGAAATGGAAATGTGACCAGTGAAATATCGATCTGATTAACATATTTATTCTGTTTGTTTCAGCCTCACTCTCTTGTTTCCCTCATGTGTTGTATTGCGCATATTTTGTGTTCATAGACATACTGTACATACAGTATATATGGGTAACTATCACAGAACCTGTCAAGAATATATCTGGGGTATGTACGGTATAACCTAAAATAGAAAAAAAATGAAATAAGAAATCATATTTTACATGAGGAAAATTAAGCTTAATTTTAGAATGCAAAATGACATTTTTCAACCCCTATTCTCATGACTGTAATACAAAAAAAGTGATTTCTGTCTTTACTATAATGTGAATGTGTAGTAGCCTATTTTTTTTTTGAGAATTTTCATTAGTGGGAGTGAGAAAAGTAGGAATTAATAATAATAATAATAATAAACTTATAAAGTAAACATCCTTAAACATTACAGTAATAAGAATATGGGATGAATGATCTTAATTGTCATGACAATAATGACGCAATGCAAAAAAACTCTTAATGGTCCTGAAATAAGTTCATTATATTTATGAAAATATAAAAAGTTTTATTTTATTTTATTTTATTATTTAATTTTTATTTTGAAACGTTTTGCAAGATTCACCAATATATCTCACTATACCAGCCAATTGCTGTTATGCTAAATATCATGTGCAATTCTCCAGCATACCTTTGCTTATCTGTCTGGTGCACACAATGCAAAATTTTTTTTTTGAAGGAAGATCTCTGACAAGTTTCATTGCTGACTGACAACTCCCTTTGTCTGAATTAATCAGCCATATTCAAGATGTCTTATGTATTTTGAGTGACATGCCATCACTCATGGTTTAAAAAGGAAGAATTTCAGGGTATGATGGTAGTATGTAGATCACTGTGTGTTACGTGCCGCCCCCCACCAACCACTGCCTTCTTCCTTCCACATCATGGTGCAGCATTAAATGGGGATGTTTTCATATTAACATTAACGAGATGCCCAAGATATTCAATGCATGAACAAGTACGGTTGTAGCAATGTGTTTTTTTTATTTATTTTTTAATCCTATTACTGTCGGGTACGGCTTTTCCATACGTCAGCTTAAATATGACTCACTTTGACAGTGTGCTGTAGCGAAAAATGGAGAAACATTACAGCACAAAGCAGTTGATGAAAACTGGGTATAATACATGTGTGATTTGAGCTTGTAGATATGGTGCACTGGGCTTGTAATGCTGTTGTATGTTGGGAGTAAAGGAAGCTTGGAGCTGACCTCGGGCAGCCTTTGGAAATTCAGGGGCTGAACAGTTCAGCTCACAGGGAAATTGGCCAGCTCGTTTCAGGCCCCCCAGGCCTGCCCCAGTAAAACCTCCATTAAACAATGTGTCCGTTGTCAACCCTTAGCCATCTCCATCGAGCTCTGCACCAAACTCAATCAAACGCAATGCAGCATGTGCCCCTCTTATTGCCTTAACCGGTATGGACAGAGTGGGTGGCTGACGCTTTAGGGTTGTCATTCTCTCTGGCCTTCAGTATGCTGGATGATGTTTTAAGTCTTGTCAGTTTTGTGGTTGAGATTATTGCTGCAGTTAGCTTTATTGCTGGCTGGAGGGTTTGTTCTGGCAGATGTGGTTCGCTAAATGTCATGCTGACCGATCTGGACTGTCTAAATTGATGTCTAGGCTGCTCACAAAGTATTAAATTGGCCATTACAACTGGCCATTGCACAATTTGCACCCACAGAATTCTACGGAAAGCTCAGCAGGTTTCCGCAGAAATTGAATGGTTATCCATCATAAACTGCTGCGCATCTTCCACTCTTTGTTTTTTTATTTTGGATAATCTGACACTACTTTTAAAGTATAATAAGAAAGTATCATTTCTCTGATTTTCGTTTAGGAAATGTCAGGAAGAAATGTACAGATTCTGTGTGGGTTTAGCTATGACAGTTTTTGCTTTCTCTCCCGTTCTTTTCTCCTCTGTCTGTTTCTCAGCTGGCTGTAATGAGAAGAGAGAATTGAGTTCTTGAGAATGTGTAGAGGGTCTGTAAAGCTCTGAGGCTCAGGAGAACAGGCCAGTACAGTATGATGACAGTATGGCCGGATCTGAGGATTAATTTGAGATTAGACCAGAGCCGAGATCAGGAAGACCTGGAATAAAGCTGTACCACATGCATGAGGCATATTTAATATTTTATTATATATTATAAATATAAATATTAAGTATTTTAATGTTTAAATATTTTAATGTAAAATTATAAATGTTTAGCTTGTATAATATATATATTTTTAAGTAGTATACAACAAGAGCAACAACAATAATATTGTTAACAATAATAATAATTATTAGTATTATTATATTATTACTACTGCTATTTTAAAATTATTATAAAAGATATATTACAAAATTGTATAATACTTAAATAATACTTTAGAGTTATGCATTTAGAACAATTAGAATAATGCATTTAGCATTTATAATAATAATTATTATCATCATCATGAGAAATTCTATTATAGAAAATTTTTGTTATGAAACGATAATTAAATGTATCAATAAAATATGTCAGTATATTATATATTTTAATATTATTATTTCTTTATTTTCACTCTACATTGCTAAGCTCAACGCTTGGGTTTTCATTAGAAACTGAAGCAAATATTATTTGTATTATACATACTACATTATTACTACAGTGCAGCAACCTCATTAAAAAAATATTGTGGCACTGGCATTTGGAAGCTTAGTTACTAGTGTGGTTATACAACACTGAAATGTTACTATTAAATTTGGTGTTGGTCAAGCGACAGTTATCATATATACTGCATTGTAATAGTCAAAAAGAATATAATATGCTGTTTACATGAGGTAGAAATCCAACACAACACCCCCATAACAGGCTTAGACCTTCAGTATAACAGCACACCATAGGTTCACAACCTTTCTGCCTGCACTCAAAGGAATGAGTCAGAGAAAGCAAGTGAAAAACACAGCTTTTCTCTAAATATTTCATGTCTTTTGCTTTCTGTACTGTCCTCACAGGCACACGGTCTCTGCATGCTCACCTGCTGCTCCACATTGGTGAGGCTGAGTGGGCCAGGCTGTGTTTAAAAGCACTCACTCAGAAGCTGTCACTAAGTGTTTTGCCTTTGTACTTGCACATATTTGCTTGTGTACAGCGTCCCACCGGTGTGCTGTGTTCTGGTACCTGCGAGAGGATGAGACAAAGCTTGTCTTTCACATAGAATGATGCTCAGAGGATCTGGAGCACATGACTTTGAATGGGCTGGAATGAGAGGGAGGAAATGAGGTGACCCATTGCCCTCATGAGTTTGTTCACTAGCCCACAACTCCTGAATCGTGATAAATATATAACATCTGTTTACTGACCGTCTTGTTTTGCCTAGTGTTTTACAGCTTTACACTGTTATGCAACCAGACATGATGCAGCAATAAAGCAATGAGAATTGTGTCTTGTCCATACAATATGAAACCGCACAGTATCGGTTATCAGACTAAAATATTTTTTACTCTGATTATACATTTACATTACAATTGCAATTTCCTAACTCTAACTTAAACAAAAAAAAATAAAATTAATCAAAACCAAAAATCAAAATCAATATCTATTATACTTTAAACTGTAAATGAATGAATAGAATTTTGTGATGTCTACAAGAAATTATGACGTGATGTTTAAGGAGCATTATGGGGTCTTTTTCATTGTACCCTGTAAAAAATGGTTGTAAAAGACTATAAAAATGCCACAGTAAAAACACGTAAATTGATTACTAACTATATATGGTCAAACACCAGGCACGTGCACAGGTAGGGCTCAACCTGTGCAGAGCGGTGCCCTTTTTGCCCTTATACTCCGAAGTGCCCTTTTTTTGGTGGTGTTTTCTTTTTTTAATCAATGCTATTGGTCACCCTTTACGTCTGTCTGTCTATTTTACAAATATTTAGCAAATGAAAGTTCTTAAAACGAGCTTGTGTAAATCTTATTCGATCCTCAAGCTGTCAGTAAGCTGATAACTCCGCCCCCTCTATATTCATTGAATCAACTGAAGTTCCACAGCAGCCGCACAGTAGACTACAGCTGAGCTGAACAAAGTTTTGCGAAGGGTAAATAAATTTTGTTGTTTGAATAAGTACTACTAAACACTATGTCTATAAAGGCTCATATTTTATTTATTTGATGTCTGACTGACTTACTGACTAAGACGTGGGACGTCGCCTGAGAGAGAGGGCTAGCATTTGCCATCTAGTTATAGCCAATACATAGCCAACACTTAAATAGCCTGTGCATACAGTAGCATTTCATCTTTTATAAAAATGCGATTTTGGCCAAATGCATTTTACCACAGGAAAAACTGAGCTCTCCGTCTATATAGCTACAAAAACTAGTTTGTAACCTGTAGATGAACATGTAATGTGAGGCGCCGTCGCCGTTTTAATGACGGACAAAAAAACAAAATTCACATTTGCACACATTCGCTGGTCAAAAACTATATATTGATAAGTAATACAACAACATATAATTTGTTTTTACCATCGGAAAAATCACAACAGGTGCGTCCCCGCGCTGTTTCGCACTCGAACTTACACAAAGCGACGAGTGATCCTCGTCACCTAGATAACATATATAAGAAATTTCTTCTTTGATTTATGATTGCTGATACACTTAATTTATTAACATTTAGGCTAATCATGTTATGGTATACTCTCACACTCGTCCTCACATGTATAAAATGTAGTAAAACAAGGTTTTACTACAGTAATGTAGTAGTAACTAAAAAATTAAAAATTAAAGAAGATCACTGTGAAATCTTTATATTTTATCATGCAGAATGTAATTCATTATTCATTCCAAGGCTTCATTTATTTGATCCAAAATACAGAAAAAAAAGTAATATTGTGTAATATTTTTACAATTTTAAATAACTGTTTTCTATTTGAATATATTTTAAAATGTAATTTATTTTTGTGATCAAAGCTGAATTTTCATCATCATTACTCCAGTTCAGTACTCTTCAGTGTCACGTGATCCTTCAGAAATGCTTTTCACTGCAACTGTACTTTTCACACTATTTTTATTTATTTTTTCATTGCTGGCTTATTTTAGGGAAAGTGTAGTGAATAAGAAAACTTCAAGAGACCAACATCCCTGGTCCACCACAGTATAAAATTTTTGCCAGGTAGGCGGATACATGTTGGATATGTTATAGTAACGGTATGGCTATAGTTTCTTATAATCTGGAATTGAGTTGTGTTATTGAATTTGTCATGAAGATGTGACCATTTCTTCCTTTTATGCAGGCTTACTAAATAATCTTGATATTAAAAAAAAGGGAGGGGGGTGCCCTTTTTCAGTTTCAGCACATGCCCCTCAAAAGGTCTGTGCACGGCCCTGTCAAACACTATAATATATCTAAGGGGATATTTCATGGAATTTTACAGTAATATGCTGTTAAATATACAGTTTTTGAATGTGCAAAAGTACAAGTCACCTTATAATTTAATTTACTATGAAAAACCATAAATTGACAATTCCCTGTGTGTCTTATATATTAGTATTGACCTCAGCCTGTAGAAAAGCTTCTTGTGATGATGATCATATAGCTTTCTCTTTACAGTGTGTATTTTTATGGTGGTTGTCAATATATTATACAATTTTTATGTTCAAGTTAAAGTCAGAAGACACTATATTTGAATGTATGCTTCACATAGAATGTCTTGTGCATGTTTAAAAATATGATTTAAAAATATTATTTAACAGCTGTTACAACCAAAACAATGCCAAACCCTAATTAAATTACAGAATTGCCCCCATCACACAGCTCTGTATTGTAAGGCAGGGAAAAAACTGCCAGGCGGCCCTTCTTGAGTGGGCAGGTTTTAATCAATTTGTGAAAGGCCAAGAGCAATCTTACTGAGGAGAATGAGGCAGTGCCTCCTACATAGAAGGTCAGCAGAAGAGAAGAAAAAAAGAAAGAAAGAAAGAGCTGAATGTATTTCTCAGACAACTTCGCATCAGCAATTGCTTCCATAAAATCAACCTCACTCTATTGTTTGTGGGGCAGATTAAAGAGACAGTCACATCGAGTGTGAGATGACCCAGAAACTGACCCACTATGGCCCTCAGCTCACCCTCAGCCTTCACAGATTTGTTTTGATTTACTATACGCTCCATTATAAAATACTTCAGTGTTTTACCCGCTGGAGGGAATTGTTGGTGAATGACTTGGGCCACAGAGCAGCCTAGATGGACGTCAGCCATTCACATTTAATTAACAACCTCATGCGTTTGTCATAACTGCCATTTTAACAAAACTCATTACAAGAAGACTGACACTTGCTCTTTTAATGCTCTCTCTCTTTTGCTTGCTGTCACTTTGTTGCCATCTCACCTCGTCCAGTATATGCGTACTTGTCTCTTTATTTATAGAAGTACCTTATGCTGTTGGGAATTATATGTTGGAGCTGCATTGTCAAGTTGCCATACAACACATAGCAAAACACTATCCAAAATTCATTAAAATCTGTAGCTGGGCTCTTTGTTAGAGCTGTGGTGAATGGTTGTGCTCATGAGAGATAAGTGAGCTTGATGAAGTGTATGCTACCTGCTGAGCTGCTCTTGGCCCTGGACCAGCAGCCTCTTGTTTTTCTGCAGGGAGCTTTAGGTGAAGGCAGAAAGACAGCTGTGTATTGGGCTCCTGAACTCTCTTTCTTGTGTGCTCTCTGTCTCTTTGTGTTTTTTCCCCCTGCCCTCTATGAGCTCCTCTCAGACTGGGTGAGTACAAATCTTCTCAGCTTGGCTTAATCCAGCACTGTTGACAGTCAGAGTAAATACATAAATTAAAAAAAAAAAAAGATATGTTTAAGCCCAGGATCTATCTGTTTGTCTATGCGTCTGTCTGTCTAGCTAGAGTTGATCTAACGTTCTGTCATTCTATCTATCTATCTATCTATCTATCTATCTATCTATCTATCTATCTATCTATCTATCTATCTATCTATCTATCTATCTATCTATCTATCTATCTATCTATCTATCTATCTATCTATCTATCATTTATTTTTGTCATTTGTTCTGTTGTTCATTTGTTTGATTTCTCTATCGTTTATTAATTTGATTTTTCTCTATCATTCATTTGTTTTATTTCTCTCAATCATTCATTCGTCATTCTATTTCTTATATTATTTATGGTTAAACATACTTTTTTATTAGAACTTAATGCACCTAGAACATTTGTCCAGTGAACATCAGTGGAGTTCTATGGATTGTGCATCCACAGGATTTTATGCGTATATTCATTGTGTTTATTGTTTATTGTGTCATTGCCACATTTTTAAAATAAAATTTTAGTGGAAGGCTTTTCTGCTTTGAGCATGTTTCTTTTTACCTCCTGATCTTAACTTCTCCATCTCCTCCTCTCTTGACTTCTTCACCTCTCTTCTCTAGCCTTGAAATGCAAGCATCTGGAGCAGGAGACAATTTGGGGTGGTATTAGCAGTTCCCTGGCCCTTGGCCTAGCCTCGCTGGCCTTAAGCTTGTGTAGTCCAGGCAGTATTGGTTCCTCCTCTAGCCCTGCCTCTGCACCCTACACAACCATTTCACCCTCTGACCCCACTCAGAGTGGAGGATTATCACAGTGCGTGGGGGGAATATGAGAGCAAGCTGCTGACCTTGTGTGCAAAACTTTTTACACTCCGTATTGTGGCTTGCACTCGAATGCGGACTTGCATTTCACACTTGTGTGGGTACGCCTGCTTTTTCTTTTTTTAAAGCCTGAAAAGCAATTAATATTCTGAAGGCCAACAGCTGCCAGAGATGCGGATTAGAAGTTCTTTGTTGAGCTGTAGTTTATCCCATCCTGACAGTGGTCCAGTCCCATGGAGCTCCATCCCTGCTGTGGTGCTTGCTGTGTTTTCTAACAATGGACAGTAGATATGTCTAACACAGGGGGTTTAGGCTGTAGAAAAACCACAAGATTTCTGAGTAGCTTGATGGTTTAAGCTAGGATGAGACTTTAATACAGCAGCACACCCCTTTCTCTCTTCTTCAGCTCTAAAAGCACTTCATAATGAAAGAGAAAAGCGTGTAACGCTTACTCAGCATGCCAACACTGTCCTCATAATGTCATGTAAATTAATGGCTTCCTGCTGAATTAAGGTAGCAATGTCAAGAGGCTCCAAACATTGCAGGTAAGTATGTATACCGGTTAGCCAGACAGTGTCCAGGGTATTTTATGTTTAAATAAATCTCAGACCCTCTCACCTCAGGCAGTTGCCCAGTGTAAATAAAAAGATGGGAGGAATACTGCTCCTAGTGGGCAAAAAGCAAGGAGGAGAAACCTAGGAACAATTTTTTTTAACTAGTTTTTGAAGTCAATTTCATGACAATTTCAGGTCATTTTTTTTTTTTTTTTTTTTTTTTTTTTTATCAGGCATAATATCTACTGGCAAAAACAACAACAACAACTATAATATAACAAATATTTTATAATAATATATAATATGAATATATCAAATATTAATATATGTAACATTTTAATTATTATTTGTCATTAAATATATTCTTTTATTTATATTTTATTTTAGATTCTGATTTATATTTTGCTTACAAAACATATAGCTACTTCTGAGTGACTGTTAATGTAGAAAGGTGCTTTTTTCATTCCAGATGGTAAAGTTATGATGACATCTAAATAGTTAAAACTTTGACCACCCCCCACCCCCCCAACAAAAAAAGAGCATTATTTGGATAGTAACACACTGATATTACAAAAGATGCTTTTGCTTGGAGAGGGGGATTGCCATTATACAGTTCATGAGAGTCAAATGCTGTGGTGCCCATGTTCCCGAGCGAGAGCATCATCATAATAGAACAATGGAAAAGACTCGATGAAACTAATGAACTGAGGGTCTGTGTTATTGTCTGGCATGTCTTATCCTCTTGTGAACTGTAGCTAAGAATGCTTCTGTAATATCAGCAGTTTCTCACAACTAGTGCCCATGCCTGACCTTTAAGCTGGAGCCGAGCGGCTGTTAATTCCATCGTTGTGTCAAAGAGCCAAAGGAGCCGGCCACAAAGAGGAAGTTAACCTGAGGCCCAGAGAGCACTGACTCCATTATTTTTGCAATTACCAGGAGCTGTTAATTTAAAAAAGGATGGAATTCAGCTGTGATTAGATTCTGTTCACAGCGTCTGAGGGCTGCTGAGGAAATGTATTTACGCTCCATACACAGTAGAGCTGTTGCGATTATTTGATCTAATAATGATTATTTGCGATAGCCACAATTATTGTGCACTTTAAATTCCAGCCACATACTAGCATCCAAATAAGGGAATTTTAAGGGCTCCAAATGAAATTGGATGCTTGAAAAAAGTTAAAACAACTCTAAAGCATCTGATGTGAATGCAAAAGTATAAACCAATTATTTAATATGAATATAGTGATCACATGACACTTAAATTTGAAAAGTAGTGGCAAATATTTTGGACTATTAAAGGCTGCCTTAAAATGATGTTTCATGTTTACAAAGTACAGTATACAGTATTATATATAATAACTATGTGAATATTATGTTAATAATAATACTTAACATAATAATCACATATTAATATTATTAATATTTATTTATAATAATAATATTGTGTTGTGTGATTGGAAAGTGAAAAATAAAAATGTATATATACAAATATGAAATATTTGTAAATAAATTAATGTTTTAAATATTTTAAATGTCATTCTACTCCTTTGCAGTATTTGTTTACAAAGAGCATCATACGAAACAGGGCTCGACAGTGTGAGCATTTCACTCACATTTGTGACTAAAAATAGATGTGTGCAAACTGGAAAATGTATTTAGGTGCATGAGTGCGAATAAAATTTATTAAATATCCTAACTTATGCGGTAGCCTATAACAAATGTATTAATTTCGTCAATTTATTTATGGAAAAACATCGATATAGCCTCATATGATTATTGAATTTTAAAAAGGTGATGATTTAGCACAGATGAGAAGGCGGCTACTGCTTTCTGTTTCAAACAGTCATTTAGATATTTATATTAGCTTTAGTCTTCACCATAGCACCAAATAATTAATACTTAAAGACTTAATAATTTTTTTCTTTTAATCTGACCTAAAACATAGTAACCGTGAGAGCACAATGCACTGCAAATAGAAAAACAAAAACACCTGCAAATTAAGAAAACATCTTCATAAATTTGACAACACACACAAATACACACAACACAACCAAATAAAGAAACACGCTGCAAAAACAGAAACGCACTGTAAATACTAATAACACAAACAAATAAAGAAACGCGCTGCAAATAGGGATAGACCACATCGGAAATGTTTAAGGGAACCGCAAAGTGAACATGGCTTGGATATATTTATCAATGTTTGCTCTGAAAGGTGAGATTTTTGTTTATTTTAACATCCTGATCATACAATTCCTTTGCTGCTTCTTCTTTTTTCCTTTTTTTTATTATTAGCCTAAATAAGCTGACAAAATACACAATTACTGTAACTGTCAAAGAATGTAAGCTGGCTAACTTACGTTATAACTTCCCTTACGAAATTAACCATATGGTTTTATTATTAAAATTCATTAATAAATACATTATGTAAAAAAATAAATAAAAACAAAAAAAGGTTACTATAGTTAAACCATGGTAACCAAAAATTAACTATGGATTTACTACACTAACCATGGTATTTGTACGACTGTGGTTATACAAATGGTATTCAATAAAAAAAAAAAAAAAAAAAAAAAAACATGGTTAATTTTCGTTTTGCTGGGGTAATTTTGGCATTGTTTGGGTCCTCCCGTTGTGGTCTGTTCTTGCGTTTCTGTATTTGGTTGTGTTGTGAGCATTTGCAGCGTGTTTTTGTATTTTATTGTGTTGCGAGTATTTGTAGCACATGCGCTGTCAAACTGATGAAGATATTTTCTTAATTTGCTGGTGCTTTTTCTATTTGCATGTGTTTTCTGAAGTTGCAGCGCGTTGAGCTTTCTCGGCTCACCGTACCTACCTATATATTGACTGATTCATTATTATTTTTCTGTAACACTTAACAGGTTCCATTTACATTTATGCTTTTAAGAGACGCTTTTATCCAAAGCGACTTACAGTGCATTCAGGCTATACATTTACCAGTATGCATATTCCCACAGAACTGAACCCATGACCTTTTGCGCTGCTAACACAATGCTCTACCACTGAGCCACAGGAGCTAACATGAAATAAAAAAATACAAAAAATAGTTGTATTTTTATTAATCAACGATGACAAATAATATTAACTACTGCAACAATTAGCTATCGCACATAGTTAATGTTAACCTGCTTTAACTAAAGTTAACTAATGGGTCCTTATTGTAAAGAGTTACCTAATGTTCTCTCATTCACTCTAATCTTGAAACACTTGTTTATTTTTTATTTTTGTGTATTTTTTAAATAAAGTGTTTCTTTAGTAAAATATCTTAAATAAAGTTATTTAACCTGTCAGGAGGTTAACACTTTTTTTACTTAGTAAATTATATATTGTGATAAAACCATATACTGTGATAAAAGCTTCAACGACTATTGTGAAAATTTGATACCATCACATACCTAATGTACATACAATTTAAAAAGAAATATCTATAAATAATTACATAAATAGCCTATTAAATAGAGTCTGAAGCAAAATCATTTAAAAACCTTGTACTTTTCTGTATTCTGATAAATTAAATAATTGTGTTTGTAAATGTCTCTTTTATATTCCCCTATTAAGCTAAAACTACACATAATTTGAAAAATCTAAACCCTAAATTTATTCCTAAAGTGTATGTGTATTAAGCTTACACTTTAACTGACATGAAGAAAAGAGATCATTAAATCATAATTATTTAAATGACATTTAACCTTCAGCCAAATTTTCATGAAAGCAATCCACTCCAAATGTTATCGCTTCAAGAACACAAACCCACTAGCATTCTACTCAACTCTCAGTTCCAGCTCTACAGTCTTTCCAGTGGTTGATTGTGGAGTACATCTTGCTGTGTTTACC